>NW_017672834.1:155024-158515 GCF_001879085.1 Nicotiana attenuata
GAATCACGTCAAATTAAAGCCGGTTTTTTACCAAACTTCACACATATGATTTTAAATATTATAGTTTAAACATGTAACCGGGCTACCAGAACCAAAATATGGGTACCGGTACCAATGAAATCAAACATTAATCAAATTCGTTTTAAACCATTAGATTTTCAGACTTACAGTTTTTTAAAAAAAATTCATTACTCGGGCTAGGGACCTCCGAATCTGATTTCGGGCATACGCCTAGGTCCCATATTTCAATACGGACCACCGGGACTGTCAAAATACGAGTCCGGGTCTGTTTACTCTAATCGTTGACCGAAGTCAACTAAATCAACGTTTTAAAGGCAAGAATTATTAGTTTTTCTCAAATTTTCACATAGAGGCTTTCCGGAAACGCGCCTGCATTGTGCACACAAATCGAGGAGGAATAAAATGAAATTTTGAAGGCCTCATAACACGGGATCGAGTTCTGAAATATGAGATGACCTTTTGGTCATCACACAACGTCCCGTTTTGGTAGAAGCTTTGGGGCGCCTAGTATCTTGTCTACCCTTTCCTAGTGCTCCCTCATTTGGTCGCGGAGTTGTCACGACCCGGATTTCCCACCCTTGGGAGTCGTGATGGCGCCTACTAATGGGAGCTAGGCAAGCCAATTTAATCTACCTTTTCGCAACAATTACCAACCATTTAATAAAATCAAACATAATGACATAAAGCGGGAGTCTTAAAAACATAGATAACTGAAAACCAAATACGGAAGTTTAAATACAACTCTACCCGGATCCGGTGTCACTAACTCACGAACTACTAAAGAGTGCTAAAAACAAGTCTGAATAGAAATACATCAATGTTTGTCTCGATACGAGGAAAACAAACTAATAACATAGAAGGGACTCCGACATGCGGACGTCAGCTAGGCTACCTCGAAAGTCCCTGGACTGAAGTCAACTCCCGATCAAATCCTACTGCTGAGGCCCAAAAGGTGCTTCTGGATTTGTGCAAAAAGATGCACAGAGTGTAGCATCAGCACAACCGACCCCATGTGCTGGTAAGTGCCTGGCCTAACCCCGGCGAAGTAGTGACGAGGCTAGACAGGACCTACCAAAAACAACCTGTGCAGATATATATATATATATATATATATATATATATATATATATATATATATATATATATATATATATATACAAGTACAACGAAATAACAACAGAAAATACCAGCTAAGGCAGGGAGGGGACAAGCTTAGGGGAAATACAGATGAAAACAACTTATCAGAAGCAAACACGAAACTACATCAGATCTCATATATAAGTGGTTGGCAAGCCACACGATCCCATTTCATAATATATAAGTGGTCGGCGTGCCACACGATCCCATTTCATAATATATAAGTGGTCGGCGTGCCACACGATCCCATTTCATAATATATAAGTGGTCGGCGTGCCACGCGATCCCATTTCATAATATAAAAGTGGTCGGCGTGCCACACGATCCCATTTCATAATATATAAGTGGTCGGCGTGCCACACTATCCCATTTCATAATATATAAGGATTTCCCTGCAAGGGAACAAGTATCAATTCAACCATCCCGGCAAGGGAGAATACAAATAAACAGTTAATTCCTGGCAAGGGAGCAACAACAATAACTTACACGTCCCGGCAAGGGAGTAATTACATCTCTCCCTCCTTCGTTCATTTCTGTCACGACCCAATTCCCAACCTGGTCGTGATGACGCCTCTCGTGAAGACAAGTCTAGCCAACTAACCCAAATCCTTTCACTAACAATTATCAAATATAAATAATTAGAAGATACAACTTAATGGCATTAGAAACTGTTAATTTCTACCCGACCGGGGTGTCACAAGTCACGAGCATCTAAAGAAAAAAAAACTGAACACAACTACAGGGCCAATAATAATATATATGGAAAATTCTGGAAAATCAAAGACAACATCCGGTGCCGCGAACGCTGGCGGTCACCTTACTCAGCTACATTAGCCATACCTTCAATCAGCTAAATAACCCGCTACCGGGTGAACAATACCTGCAACTGCACGCGAGGTGCAGGGAGTAAAGTGAGTACTTCCAACTCAGTGGTAATAAGAGTAAATAATAACTGAGTGGTAAGAAGTCACGTAAAAGCACTCCATCATGCTATATAAGACAGTGCAAATCTTTGAGAAAACAGTAAAATCGTGAAAATCCTTTAGAAAATATCTGACTCAATTTAAAACCTCTTTTGAAAACATCTTTTCTCAACAGTCAAGCAAATGAATGCATAATCAGATAGTGCAAGTCCGCACATAAGTCAGCCCCTCGGGCACAACACTCCACAAACAGTTAATACCAGGGCGTCTGGTAACAGTACAAGAAATAACATGGATGCCAATGATATGAGAGTGCTAAATGTCATGACACGTAGCACAATCAGGAAACAATGCATGATTGCAATGCAATGCACATGACCGCTGCGGCGTGCAGCCCGATCCATTTGGGTACCCGCGCTCACTGTGGGGGTTCAGACTGCGGAGGGGCTCCTACAGCCCAAGCGCAATATCATCATAGTATCGCTGCGGCGTGCAGCCCGATCCATCCTCAGTCCAGAACATGCAAATGAGCCACTCGGGCAATGTCAAGTAATAGCTTTTAACTCAAAACATCAGAAAAATGCAATTTAAGTCTTTAAGCTTTAGCAATATGACTGCACATTTCAAAACTAGGTTTAACTCAGGACTGAAATTATTTAATATGCAAAGTGTCATGAAAACAGTGATAATGATCCCTAAAAGATTCAAATAATTGGCACGACGCCCAAATATAACAATCAACCCAAATAATGATGATAACAAGTAGTTTCAGTCAAATACGCGGTATATTCATCTACCAGGACGGACTAAGTCACAATCCCCAACGGTGCTCTACCCCACGCTCATACCTGGCGTGCAAGTCACCACAATACAGCACTATGATGTGCAAATCCGGGGTTTCAAACCCTCAGGATATCATTTACAAGTATTACTCACCTCGAACCGGCGAAAACTCTAGCCCGCGACGCCTTTGCCCCTCGAATCGGCCTCCACGCGCGTCGAATCTAACCAAAATCAGAGCGAATACATCACAATATGCTAGGGGGACAATACCCAATCGAAAAAAATCGAAAATTAGCAAGAATCTCGAAACTAGCAAAACCCGAGCCCCGGGCCCGCATCTTGAAAAATTACAAAACTCACATTACCGGATTCCTCATCTCGCCACGAGTTCATACATACCAAGAACTCCCAAATCCGAGCTCAAATGACCTATCAAATCCAAACTTAAAGTATCAAAAACTCAAGCACTAGCTTTACCCCTTTTTGAAGAATTTCAACCAATTTCCATGTTAAATCTATCAAAGTTCCATGTATTTAGGCCAAAGGACTTACCTCCAATCACACCTAGTCGAAATCCCCCTTCAATTCCGTCCAATAGCTCCCAAGCTCGCTTAAAAACTGGTGGAA
>NW_017672834.1:160690-161733 GCF_001879085.1 Nicotiana attenuata
TATATATATATATATATATATATATATATATATATATATATATATATATATATATATGTGTGTGTGTGTGTGTGTTTATACAAAGTTTCAAAAATTTAATGGTAAATGTTAATAGTTTGCACTTTAGTATAGTTCTTTACCTTTACATTCTAGTTTGATTGGTCGTTTTCTTTTGTTAAGTGTAAGAATCCATTTCGTGTTTAAAATAATATATTTTTAATTGAGTCCTTAAGTTATTCATTGCTCTTTGATTCAATTATCATTAATATCTTGGTAAATAATAGATTTTTCAAAGGGAAATTGATTTGATAGTGTTACGTTAACAATGTAGTCACTGGAATATGGGTTTGGTAGTGTATGTCTTATATTTAAGAAAAAACCGACAAAAAACCGAAAAACCGACAAAAACCAACATAAATCGAATCGAGAAAAAACCGACTTAATTGGTTTGGTTTGGTTATAATATTTGAAAAACTGACTTACTTGGTTTGATTTTGTCACGACCCGGATTTTCCACCATCGGGAGACGTGATGGCGCCTACTAATGAGAGCTAGGCAAGCCAATTTAATCTACCTTTTCACAACAGTTACCAACCATTTAATAAAATCAAACATAATGACATAAAACGGAAGTCTTAAAAACATAGTTAACTGGAAACCAAATGCGGAAGTTTAAATACAACTCTACCCGGATCCGGTGTCACTAACTCACGAACTACTAAAGAGTGCTAAAAACAAGTCTGAAATGAAAATCAATCAATGTTTGTCTCGATACGAGGAAAACAAACTAATAACATAGAAGGGACTCCGACATGCGGACGTCAGCTAGGCTACCTCGAAAGTCCCTGGACTGAAGTCAACTCCCGATCAAATCCTACTGCTGAGGCCCAAAAGGTGCTTCTGGATTTGTGCAAAAAGATGCACAGAGTGTAGCATCAGCACAACCGACCCCATGTGCTGGTAAGTGCCTGGCCTAACCCCGGCGAAGTAGTGACGAGGCTAGACAGGACCTACCAAAAACAACCTGTGCAGATATATATATA
>NW_017672834.1:165189-166137 GCF_001879085.1 Nicotiana attenuata
GCTTAAGCGAAAAGTGTTCCGCTTCTGCGGAACTGCCCAACTCCACTCCAGACCGCTTTTGCGACCAAGATTACGCTTCTGCGGAACCGCTTATGCGGTCCATTTCCGCAGAAGCGAACATACCAGATACCAGCAAGATCTGCCATTTCCTCAACTTGAATTTCATCCCGATAGCCATCCGAAATCACCCCGAGGCCCCCGGGACCTCAACCAAAAGCACCAACATGTCTTAAAACTTCATACGAACTTGCTCCAAACATCAAAACACACCTAACAACACTAAAATCATCAATTCACATCGGATTCAAGCCTAAGTTCTTCAAGAATTTCCGTAATGCACTTTCGATCAAAACCCCGACCAAACGATGTCCGAATGACCTGAAAATTTGCACACATATCCAAAATCACTTAACGAAGCTACAGCAACTCTCGGAATTCCATTCCGACCCTTATATCAAAATCTCGCCTATCAATCGGAATTCGCCAAAATACTAACTTCGCCAATTCAATTTAACTATAACTCACTCGTTGCTGATAATGAAACATGAAGAAGCAATAAATGAGGAAAACGGGGCGGTAATACCTGATACGACGGGTCGGGTCGTTACATCCTCCCCAACTTAAGCAAACGCTCGTACTCGAGCGTATCCAGAGTTGTTCTAAAAGCTAACCAACAGCTGAATAACTTTACCAAGCATATACCCGGGATGATCCCATGTCACCCTATCTTACATAGGTCCGACAATACCACATAGCTGAAATTTCACAGTCCATTTAGACCATAAATCGTAGAATCACATTGCACTTTCCGAAATCATACACAAGATCAGGACCTCACATCTATACTCAGAATAGGTCCGAACCAACTGTAATAACCCATACCTGCAACCTCAGGTGAGATCATATGATATACCACATGGTCCAAACACTCGAAACGGTAGCCTCTAT
>NW_017672835.1:0-47315 GCF_001879085.1 Nicotiana attenuata
AGAACAAGAAAGAGGTTATGAGTTTCTTGGGGAGACTCAACTATATCAGCCGGTTCATAGCTCAGTCCACTGTCATTTGTGAACCCATCTTTAAAATGTTGAAGAAGGACGCTGCTACCAAATGGACTGATGATTGCCAGAAAGCATTTGACAGAATCAAGGAATACCTGTCAACGCCGCCCGTCTTGGTTCCGCCCGAACCAGGTAGACCTCTATTGCTCTACCTTGCAGTATTGGATGGAGCATTCGGTTGTGTTCTGGGACAACACGATGAAACGGGGAGAAAGGAGCAAGCCATCTACTATCTCAGCAAGAAGTTCACCCCGTACGAGGCCCGGTATTCCCTCCTAGAACGCACCTGTTGTGCTCTGACTTGGGTAGCTCAGAAGTTGAGGCATTATTTCTGTGCCTATACTACTTATCTCATATCAAGGATGGATCCGCTAAAGTACATCTTTCAGAAGCCCATGCCCATGGGCAAACTAGCCAAATGGCAAATATTGCTAAGTGAGTTTGATATTGTCTACGTGACTCAGAAAGCGATCAAAGGACAAGCACTAGCCGATCATCTTGCCAAAAACCCCGTGGACGGAGAATACAAGCCTTTAAAGACGTATTTTCCTGACGAGGAGGTATCTTTCGTAGGAGAAGACATTGCAGAATCATATGATGGCTGGAGAATGTTTTTCGATGGAGCAGCAAACTTTAAGGGAGTTGGCATAGGAGCAGTTCTAGTATCAGAAACAGGCCAACATTATCCGGTGTCCGCCAAACTCAGGTTCCCGTGCACCAACAACATGGCCGAGTACGAAGCCTGCATCTTAGGGCTCAAACTAGCCATTAACATGAACGTTCAGGAGTTACTAGTGATAGGGGACTCAGATTTGCCCATACATCAGGTCCGAGAAGAATGGGCAGCCAAGAACTCCAAAATACTACCATACTTGCATCATGTACAAGAGTTGAGGAAGAGATTTACAGTAAAGGAATTCCGACATGTTCCCAGAGTACAGAATGAGTTCGCCGATGCATTGGCCACTCTATCATCCATGATTCAACATCCGGATAAGAACTTCATTGATCCCATCCCAGTAAAAATCCAGGATCAGCCTGCCTACTGTGCTCATGTCGAGGAAGAAGCAGATGGAAAACCATGGTTTCATGACATTAAGAAGTATCTGTCAACATGAGAGTATCCAGAACTTGCAAATACTACTCAAAAGCGCACACTGCGGAGGTTATCCAATCACTTCTTTCACAGCGGAGGAATCCTGTACAGGAGGACTCCCGATTTGGGATTACTAAGGTGTGTCGAGGCAAGGGAAGCATCCAGGTTATTGGAAGAAGTTCATGTAGGGACCTGTGGTCCGCATATGAATGGTTTTGTCTTAGCCAAAAAAATACTCCGAGCTGGTTATTTCTGGATGACTATAGAGACAGACTGCATCCAGTATGTCCGAAAGTGCCAACGCTGTCAGATACATGCAGATATGATAAAGGTGCCTTCTAACGAGCTCAATGCAACAAGCTCACCATGGCCGTTTGCCGCTTGGGGAATGGATGTCGTCAGACCTCTCGAGCCTGCCGCATCAAACGGGCACAGGTTCATTCTAGTGGCAATTGATTACTTCACCAAATGGGTTGAAGCAGCATCATATAAGGCAGTGACCAAGAAGGTCGTGGCAGACTTTGTCCGCGATCGTATCATTTGCCGATTCAGCGTCCCAGAGTCAATCATCACTGATAATGGTTCCAATCTCAACAGCGACCTGATGAAAGCAATGTGTGAAACCTTCAAGATCAAGCACAAGAATTCTACAGCCTACAGACCTCAGATGAATGGAGCTGTAGAAGAAGCCAACAAGAACATCAAAAAGATACTAAGGAAAATGATAGAAAAACACAACCAGTGGCAGGAGAAGCTATCATTTGCTCTATTGGGATACCGTACGACAGTCCGCACATCGATTGGGGCGACACCCTATATGTTGGTTTACGGTACCGAGGCAGTCATCCCAGCTGAGGTAGAAATTCCCTCCCTGAGAATTATGCAGGAAGCAGAACTTGAAGACGCAGAATGGGTAAAAAGTCGCTACGAGCAATTAGCCCTTATAGACGGAAAAAGACTGAATGCAGTTTGCCATGGTCAGCTTTATAAGAATAGAATGACCAGAGCTTTCAACAAGAGAGTCAGACCAAGACAGTTCGCGCCAGGGCAGTTAGTACTGAAAAAGATTTTTCCGCATCAAGATGAAGCCAAAGGGAAATTCTCTCCCAACTGGCAAGGTCCGTACATGGTTCACCGGGTTCTAACCGGGGGAGCCCTCATACTCGCAGAGATGGATGGAGAAGTCTGGCCAAAGCCAATTAATTCAGATGCAGTCAAACGCTATTATGTGTAATCATTATGATTTCTGTATGATGTAATTTGAACTACGCCTGACCTGATTCCCGTTTAAGAGGGGATACGTAGGCAGCCCTATGGGTTCGGTCACAATTCAATAAAATTTCCATTTTTCCCCGATACTGGAAACTGGGGGACCCTCAAAATTCCAAAGTTGATCTCCGCCAATCACCACGCGCAGCCGTCAGAGGCACTGGCCCAGTAAACTGGGACAGAATTTTGAGGAGGACCCTCAAAATTCCGGAGCAAAAGAGGTTGCGATATCTTGAACCGTATCGCAGTCGTCGGTTCATCTAAAAACATTTTATCTATTACGTATTTACATCATATTTTATTATTTTGCTAAATCATGCATAAATACTATCAGAACAGTTTTGTCAGCAACACTACCCCAATGAAAGCAAGAGCCGAGTAGGACGAGCGCGGTCCGCAGGAAGACGAACTAACCTTCCCCCTTGACAAAACTCACAATCCTTCTATGAATGCAGGTACCCCAAGACATAAAATCATCAGATACGGTTACAAACTCATACTTTTCAGGAATACAACTCCCAGAATCATCACCTATTCTCAAGTGCTACTCGCACGCAACATCCCCAGCCGCTACAGTGACAATCAACTAGCAGCTATCGTCTCTCAGCTAAGAAATTTTGTCACTCTTCACCTCCATTTTCTTGCACTGCATAAGGCTACTTTTTCTGCCTTTTGAGACTAAGCATTGTCTCCATCTGCATTTTCTTGCATTGCACAAGGCTTTTTCTGCCTTTCGAGACTAAGCATTGTCTCCATCTGCATTTTCTTGCATTGCATAAGGCTACTTTTCTGCCTTCCGAGACTAAGCATTGTCTCCATCTGCATTTTCTTGCATTGCATAAAGCTACTTCTCTGCCTTCCGAGACTAAGCACTGTCTCCATCTGCATTCTCTGCATTGCATAAGGCTACCTTTCTGCCTTCCGAGGTTAAGCTCTACCTCCATCCTGCATTGCATAAGGCTACCTTTCTGCCTTCCGAGACTAAGCATTGTCTCCACCTGTTGGCTGAAATATCGCCAATTTTATTTAAATCCTGTTGGCTGAAATATCGCCAATTTTATTTAAATCCTGTTGGCTGAAATATCGCCAATTTTATTTAAATCCTGCATGGATGAAATATCGCCAATTTTATTTAAATCCTGCATGGCTGAAATATCGCCAATTTTATTTAAATCATGCATGGCTGAAATATCGCCAATTTTATTTAAATCCTGCATGGCTGAAATATAGCCAATTTTATTTAAATCCTGCATGGCTGAAATAACGCCGACTTTATTTAAATTTATGCATGGCTGAAATATCGCCAACTCTATTTAAATCTTTACATCGGCTGAAATACCGCCATTTATGTTTAATCTCATCGGCTGAAATATCGCCATTTATGCTCTATATCGGCTGAAAGATCGCCAATTTATATTTAATCATCATCGGCTGAAAGATCGCCAGTTTATATTTAATCTATATCGGCTGAAAGATCGCCAGTTTATATTTAATTAGTATCGGCTGAAATATCGCCAACTTTATTTTAATCCTTGTCGGCTGAAATAGCGCCATTTATATTTATGCCTTACATCGGCTGAAATATCGCCATTTACATTTCTTCTTCACATCGGCTGAAATATCGCCAAATCCTGCATTTTATCAGCTGAAATATCGCCAAATCCTGCATTTCATGGGCTGAAATATCGCCAAATCCCGCATTTCATAGGCTGAAATATCGCCAAATTGTCCAAAGGCGTCATTGTTCGGAGGCACCATTTTCATAGCCCGAGAACGCCATGCCATGGCCCGAGGACCCCGCTTTATATTTTGCACACCATTATTCAAAGGCATCATGGTTCGGAGGCACCATCATCATAGCCCAAGAACATCATTTCATGGCCTGCGAATCCCTTATAATGCGCTTCATGGCCCAGGACATCATGGTCTGAGGACGTCGACAACCGTCCAAAGACAACATTCATGGTCCAAAGGGAACTTGCATCACGTTTAAATTTACGCACATTATACGTTGTATTGCTCACTTGCAGGTACGCCGTCTAGCAACGGCCATCTCAACAGGAGCGATCCCGCTCCAGTTCCCGCAGCCTATCAGATTTCAGCTACAACCTAAACATCGCGTCCGTCCTTTTCGAAACTCTATTGGCATATTCCGCCGATGGTTCCTAAACTACATATGGCCTGATTCCTATAAGACCAGGGATATGTAAGCAGCTCGAAAACCAGAGCTCGGTCAAAATTCTTTTCAAATCGCCGCTTCCCGTCAAAATTGGCCATCTTATCTTTACCCGACAACTCTTTCATCCTTCCCGGATAAAGAGGGGCAGCTGTTGATACCCAATTTTTCCCTAGGTATTTTTTGTACCCAAAATACTTCCAAAATAGCATGTATGTGCATATATAAGCACACCCAAGAGTTTCGGTATTTTAATGATTTTTCTAAACCAATTTACTGCCTATTTTAATACCACAAAATCCAATAATTATTCCCAAAATAATCATTTTTGGTGAATAACTTATTTCATTCTCATATTTACACCAAAATATAATTAAGGTGATTTTTGTACATTTTTACAAATTTATTTGGCATTTTTAAAGCTAAATTGCATGTAAATTGCAATTATAGCCTATTTTACGATCAAAAGCATTTTATAATTACAAAATTATTTCCAGTATTTTTAAATTAATATTTGTATAGTATTTGTTTGCTCAGTATTTTTAATTTTCTTTTAAAATTATTATTACTATTTTTTATAAAATAAAATGGGAAAATTGGCTATTTAACACAGCCTATTTCTATTTCAATAACAGCCCTTCTCCCTTTCAATTTTAGCCCCCAATTCGACCCAATTCCGCCCCAAATTAAACGACCCAATTGCTAAACCCGCCCGGTTTTCTTTTAAATTTGAGCTGTTGATCATTTTGATCAACGACCAATATCCTTTCTTTCCTTTTTTAATCGCCTAACCCCTCTAACCCTACCTCATTTGCATAGAGACGCCGCCTCTAACTCCCTTCGTCTCCCTCAAACGCTCTCTAACCTCTCCTAAACCCTAATCACCTCCTGCCTTATCTCACCTCATTCCCACCGGAATCCATGGCGTCTCCAGCCATGGATGGCCTGTGCTCACCCTCTATCACCCCTGAGCCTAAGCTACTCAAGGTTTGGAGGCTTGACCTCGATGGTCTCTTTTCAGATCCATCTCAGATCCGTAGATCTATGGTTTTCCGGCCACGTTCCGGCATGTTCAAACACTGAAAGCTCGATTCCTGACCGTTTCGACTCAGGATCTGATCTTGTTCTTCCAAGCCTTTCTCGTTTCTAGGATTTCTCTGAAACCCTAAGCCATTCGAGGTTCTTTCACCGTTATTTGTTTACATCTGTGCTATGTCTATGTTCTTCTTGACGTTTTGAGTGTTTTCCCCAAATTTCCTTTTCAAAAATCGTTTGATTTCAAATTAGGGTTTCTGAAAGTCTTTTGATCCTTGTTGTTCTTTTCTTTTAGATGTTTGTCTGTATTATGCTCGTATGTTTTCCTTCTCTATTACGCATGTATTGTCCTTCTTTTCTTTCATATGTGTGCTCACATGATTAATCTGTGTTAAATTTTCCTCACTCTTCTACCATGTGTGTTTACTACTGAGTTTCTTGAATTTTGCTTTTCTGAACTCTGTTTGTGTTCTTCTTAAGCATGTTTCGTCTATTCTGGACTTGTCTAAGTTCCGAGTTTCCAAAACGTGTCCTTTTATGCTCTCAAATCGATTTTCTTTCTCTGATTGTTTCAAACCTGCTATCATGGTCTGTTTGTTTCTCACGAGACTCCTTGAGTCTGTTCACTTGCCTTCTCGTTTCTGTGTTTGATTCGATTTGAAACCCTAGAATTTGGGGGTTTCTTTGATAAACTGGATTAGGGTTTCACTTTGGGACCCTGGACCTTCAGACGCACTATGATTCTATGACTAAACTCGTATTCTTTTGTTTTATGATCCTAAACCTTGCAATGTTAGACTTTCTGTCTGATTTGTTTGCTTTATATATGAGAAACTCCTCTTTCAAAAGGTTTTGACAACTACTTGATTGATTTTGGACTCCTTTGATGGGGTCTCGACTGATTGCTACTGATTTTCTTTGTTTGAGCCCTCCTCTACCTATTCCTGACTGGGTTCATTCGAATCAAACCTGTTTACTTTGATTTCGTTAGTTGTCTGATTGATTCCCTTTCCTTTCTCTTTACAAATCGATTACTGTTGAATGCTTTCCTTAAATAAACCTTATGTGTTTTCCCTTCTTATGCTACTGTGACAGATTTTACTCAAATTTCCTATCCTTATTTACATTCTCCCGTTTGAAATTAAAATCCCTTGACTGAAGGGAGAATATTTGTGACTTATTTTTAAAAGGTTTTCTTACCTTTATTACTTGCTTCTCTGCACTATAAATGGGGAAGCCCTTCTACACTTTCAAACACACGATCAATTCTGATTACTTTCACTGAATACTCTCAAATACACTTAGAATTTTCACAAACACTCGAGTTCTCTGAACTCACAAGCATAAAGGGTTTTCTCTGATTGTGGCTTTGCTTGAAAGAATCCTGCTTTCTTTGCTTACTTTTCTGCAGCTGGTATGTTCTTATGTTTAATTCCTGCCTCTCCCCCTATGTGTTTATTCTATAGTCCATTCCTTGTTGGGTTTACTGTCTACATGCTGTAACTTTCTGCAAGTTTTACTTTCATTGTTTCTGTTCTTATATGAATCCCAAACCCTAATCCCCTTTATATGGCTGAGTTATGGTTCAAAAACATGGAAATACTTGATATTATTGTCCATGGACATGAACTGGACCCTCTTGAGTCCTAAACTCTTTCAATTCCCATCCCCATTCCCCTTTATATGTATGCTGAGTTTGAGACTTTGGTCTGGCAGTGTCCTAATCACTGTCCAGACCATAGTCTGACCTTCAATAGGTCTTTACTCTTAATTGTTGGCTGACAGGCTGGTCAGGGGTGTGCCAGGCTACCATGTGGCTGGGCATGACCACTAGCCTGCCTTGACACTCCCTAACCCCCTCTACTGCACTTACACTTATTCCTAGACTTTAACTTCTGCCCCCCTCCAATGAGCCTTGCCTTGGGACCTTGAGCTCCCTCTGAACTTGGACATTGGAGGGCTGGCCCTTCCACACTGCACTTTCATTCAGTTCTGATATCTGGGTGTGAGCATTGCCTGGAGTTCTTGAAATTCCTTGGAACTTTGACACATCCCATATAAGAGAAAGGCTTTGGAACCTGATCCTGGCAGTTGGCCCATATCATATTGTTAGACCTTGGGTTTGAATTAGGCTCCTTGGATGCAGCTTAAGAGTTCTGATTGTAATTTTATTTCCAGTTTTTGATTCATCTTGGTCTGTAATAACCTCTGGGGTGATTAGTGAAAAGGGAAGGGTAACCATGTATGCAAAGGGGTAGATATCATGCTCATAGGGAATTACCACATTTCTGTACTCATGTATCTTGCCTACAGTTTTGCACATTTATGCATCCACGTAGATACCATGCCTATAGGTTTATGCATCCACATAGATATCATGTCCATAGGTTTATGCATCCATATAGATACCATGTCCATAGAAATTTTGCATCTCCATATGGATACCACGCCTATAAGTAACTAGAAATCCAGACTCTACGCATGCATTGTTCACTAGGCAAACCTATTTATAGGGTAAAAAACTAACAGTACTCAGATACCACGCTTATAGTGTTTCTGCGCTTCGCTACGCCTATAAAAGTGTTTAAATTAACGACGCTAGAAAGCATGCCTATAGGAATTATCAATCAAATCTGAATCACCCGTTTTAAGATTAGCACTAATTACAGAACTCGCATCATTCTGTTAAAACTGGGAACTTTCTTAATCAGTTTGTTTCTTTATTCCTGAAACCAGTAGATGCCATGCCTATAGGCCATCACGTAGGCAAACAAGTATGTAGTTAATTAATTGCACTGGTCTTCGATAAGTTGCAGCCAGGCGAGCCTAATGCGAACTTCTTGCCTGAAAATATGTAATGAACCAGTCTGCCTAACGTTAAGCATAATTTCGACCTAATCAGTACATGTAAGACGTGCTAAACTACATGATTTTTTGTGATTAAAGGAGGTTTATCTGAGCCTTAAATGTTTTGTGCTCCCATAACTGCTTTCATGTGTTTTGTTTGACGCCTTAGTATTTTAACCTTTTTAAACCTCTGAAAAGCCAAGCTTCTTCCCTTTAGGATTAGTAGTCCTAAAAGCCTCCAGGACTGATAGGTGGGACGGGTAATAACATGGAATAAGTAAACGAGACTATTTCGCGCTTAATACCTTAACGGGGTGGAAAGGGTAGACATGGAGATGATGATCACACGATAATACTACGCGTACAATTGACTACCGGTGTTGTGTGGATGATCCATGTGATTTATAAACCTAGGACCCCTTTTCTTATACAACTTTGTTTAATATCTATAAAATCCTGTCTTTTCCACTACTCAAAACCCCTCCTTAATTTTACTGCATTATGCCTTTTCTTCCAGATTTTCCTTCTTTGTTTATTCAATATATTGATTAATTTTCTGCATTTAGTCCCCCTTTTAAACAAATTGTAGATCATTTAGACCTTGATCCCACATACTTGTCCCGTATTTATTTGTAGCTTTTGTGTGTAAAATCCTTTGTGTATCTAGTTGCATTAAAGTCACAACATAGCATGGCCGGGAACCACACTAGTGGATCTTGAGGGGTGCCTAACACCTTCCCCTTGAGATAATTTTTAGCCCTTACCCGAACTCTGGTTTTCCAACTCAAAAACCCTTCTTAGTGTCCTAATGCACTCAATCATTAGGTGGCGACTCTTCAATTCCAAAAACCCAATTCCCAAACGGGAATAGAGTTGTCTTCCCAAATGTCGTAAACCCGATTTCGCTTTAGAAAAAGGGGGCGTCGACAGCTGTCGGAGCTTACGCCTCGGACACGCCCAACGCCCAGTGTACTGGGCTCGCCTAATAGAACTTTATGCAATTGTATGTAACTAGCCTTGTAAATCCTCAACTTGTTTTAGTAAATCGTTGATTATTCAAAATTACTTTTTTTAAACATAAATCATTAAGTTGAGAGAGAGTATTTTATGTCATAATTAAAATTAAAATTATTATACGTTATCCACTAAGACTGCTATGATAGTAAATTTTTAATAAATCTTTCATTTAAAAAGTATTTATTTATTAACTTTTATTCTTTATTATATAATAGTCCATAATTGTTTTATAATTATTTTTCTAGATATTATTTTTTTCACATTTACGAGATACAATACTTATTAATTTAATAGCTCAGTATTAGCTAGTAACTATTTAAAAATAATTAGTTATCATGTTATTGTATGGTGAATTATGTGTTACTTTACTAAGTTGTTGAAACTTAAAAATAAATGATGCTAGAGAACCATATTTAAATTGTGAATTATGTTTTTATATAAATTCCCTTTTAAATAAAAAGCATATTAAATAAAATGAGTATTTTTTTTAAAAAAAAATTAAATTATAATATCGTAATTCTTTCAAGATTCAATACTCCTTAAGAGATACGTATAAGATTTCGTATTGAATACATTACTTATGATATTTGAGTTGTAACAATGTTGCATCTAATTTGTATATTATGATATATGTCATACTTTTCGTATTATTCATAGTTGAATTATAATTCATAAATATTTTAAACAGATTATTTATTATAATTTTATGATTTTATTGTAATTTTTATACTTATTTTTATTTTATACTATCTTAAAATCCTTAAAATTTATATAATTTAAAGATCCGTGGGACTTACGCCCCATGTCTCAGGACATACGTCTCGGCTCGTCGGAGGTAAAACGCCTCGCCTCACGCCCCGCCTTTTAAAACACTGCTAGTGACAGACTTCTGTCGTTCCTATGAAGTATGCCCGGCTCAGCTTTCTCCATACGTATATAAGCTTTTCCTCATGTTGCTCAAGTTCGCGGAGCTTGCCGGTCGAGAGGTCACTTTGGGACATATGCTTAATGTTTTTGCTCCCCAACTTATTTGGGGCACGATGATCCACATGCGCCACCGAGGAACAAAGAGTCTCGCGGTGAAGATGGATGACAAAGCTAATCGCCGTTTCTGGGAAAATTACTTTATGTACGGACTGAGCACCTTGTGACGGACTCGGCAGGGTTCCCTGAGAGGTGGAACTTCGCACGTAAGTCTTCCCGTTTACTTTGTATCTTTTTTCGGAGTGGTGGTCGAGGTTTTTCTTTAGGTGGCATTGCTAAATTATTTTTACTTTCGCAGCTGAGAGATTACCTCCCCCGCCTGTTGACGACATCCACGAATGGGTGAACGCCATTCTTCCCTATACGGTGGGGGTTCGCGAATGGGCATCATTCTATGAGAGATACGGGCGTAAGCCTCTCACTGGTAAGTCGGCTCGTTGCAGTCTCCTTGTTCTTTGCCTCGTAATTCGATTTTGTTGCTTACATGATCATTTTTCTCCATTAATAGGGAGAGCAGAGGCTCCTCTGCTCGCGTTCCGTCAACCGGCTCCTTCTGCCCGACCTGCGTCGAGGTCTGCAGCTCGGCCTACATCGAAAGCTACTCAATCTGCATCTACGGCCGGGGCATGGAAATTATGCCTCAACCCGAAACTCCGGCTCCTACTGCTCGCTCAACGGGTGGGTATTCCCGTGCTGATAGCGGAGAGGGTCCGTCAAAGAGACGGTGAGTGGAGTCTGAAGTGGCTCCTTCAGCCGAAGCATCTTCTGGGGGCGACCTTCCCTTGGCGGTGTCTGAAATCGGCGGTGGTGATAACCCGGCTGTAGAGGCAAACCAGGTGGCAAAGGCCAACCCGACGGCAGAGACTTCGGCCGTTGTGAACGATCATCAGGCCATTGCGACGGGAAGTTGGAGTCCCGAGGCTGTTGTTGCCATTTTTGGCGGGCTTTCGTCGTCTGGACCGAATCGAGCTTCTTCTTCAGCCGTAGAGAGGGGAAAGGGTATCGTGGTCGATGACTACGAGTCTGACTCCGACCTTGATCCTGATGATGTCAGGATGTTCGAAGAGGGATTTACCCGCACTGTGGTAAGAGCAGGAGGTCCCTCCCGCATACTTGAGATTCTATCGGAGCTCAATCTTCTGCGGGATACGGAGGGTTTGGTGCCGCAATTTGACCTTCTATGCTCCGCTTCAGAGTGTGAGGCTCTTCGGGACGTTAACGACGTCGAATTAATGCATGAAGTGGCCGCTATGGGCCTGAGGGTAAGTTTTTTCTCTTTGTTATTTTTTGTGTTCCTGTCATTTTTAGCGGTGGCCTTGACTTTCACCGATTCCCCCTTTATCTTTTTGCTTTCAGTCTTACATGCTGGAGATCGAGAGTGCTCGCAGGGCCGACACTCAGGCCAAGATTTTTCTAAAGATGCTGGAAAAGTATCGGTGCTACCGCAACAAATGCCGTGAGATGCACGAGCGGCTCAGGTCGAGCACCGGCAATCAATCTCTTGGGGAGGAGCTGGAGAGGAGGGATAATGAGTTAATGCAGTCTATTCGATGAAGAACTTGAGTTGGGAAAGGGGGTCGCTGTATAGTGTGAGCATCTTCAAGCGAATGTGCTGTCGTTGCAATCCGAGCTCGATCAAAATGTCGTTAGAATTGAAGCTTTAAGTGCGGAATGGGTAGGGAAGTTAGCCGAGCTCGAGAGGAAAGTGTCCGAGTTGGAGAGCGCCGAGAGTTCTCGGGCATCGGCCTCAGCAAGGGTGGCTGGGTTGGAGGACACTATTCGTGTCCTTCAATTCGAGAAGGAATCCGAGAGGGCAACGGCCACACTAAGGAGGTGAGGCTTGAGGAGCGTATTGGCGAAATCGATCGGGAAGCATCAAACTTGGGAGATCGAGTCGCTGTACTTGAAGGTGAAAAGGCGCAGTTGTTGGCCCAAGTTGAATCTGCCTCTGCCGCTGTTCCTCGCCATTTGCACGAGCTTTGGGCTCATCCCGAGGCCCAACGGGACAAATAAAAAAAATTTATGAAAGGCGGGCAATGTTTCTGGGTCCGCTTATGAAGAAGCCCGGACGAAGGCACAAGAGGCTCGTGTCAAGTGTGGCTACGACCCTGCGACACTGGAGGCCGGTGAAGATGCTGATGCTGAGGAGTAATTTCTTGGAGATGATGATGGGGAGAACGACGGTGATGACACCAAATGAAAAGTCGTTGCCTTAGTATATGTGTGTGTGTGTGTGTGTGTGTATATATATATATATATATATATATATATATATATATATTGGTTTTTTGTATTGGGCCTGTGTTGGCCGTGTGTGAGGTGCGGCCGTTGCGTGCATATAAATAAGGGTTGTTTCGTCGTTGTACGTCCTCTTAATTGTTTTCCCTTCCCCTTGCTTTACATTTTGTTTTGGTGTAGGCCTTCAGATTTTTGTATGGTGAATTCCTGATTTCTCGTTTGGGAATCCGATTTTGACCGAACCGAGTAGGGTCCCGTCGTGTGAGTCCGAATGGAGTTTCTTCGTGTTTGCATATTTGGGCAAGATTGACTTTTGATTTGTCGCTTTAGGCGTGATCATCTTTGGTTCAACGAGGTTGAACTTGGATTCGTCGTTTCGGACGGAGTCGATTTCGACTTGAATCATTCGAGGGGGATTGAATTCATTTGCCGATTTAGGCGAAGTCGGCTTTTTTTATATGTATTCGAGCGAGGTCGAACTTGGAACTTGGAGACAAGTCAATTTCTGACTCGCTTGGACAAGATTGAAAAACAAAAGCTTTTGTTTGACGACAATCGGTGGCCTAAAGGCATTTTTTTAGTAAAACCAAAATATTAATCCGTGTAGTTCGAGCGAGGCCAAATTTTTCTTTTGGCGATGGCCGTCGGCCGTGGGGATGTTATTTCGAACCAAGGTCGAAATATTAACCCGTTGCGATTCGAGCGAGGTCGAATTCTTTTTTCGGCAATGGCCCTTGGCCGTAGGGGTGTTATTTCGAGCTAAGGTCGAAATGTCAACCCATTGTGATTCGAGCGAGGTCGAATTCTTCTGTTGGCGATGCCCCTTAGCCGTATGGGTGTTATTTCGAGCTAAGGTCGAAATGTTAACCCGTTGTGATTCGAGCGAGGTCGAATTCTTCTATTGGTGATGGCCCTTGGCCATAGGGATGTTATTTCGAGCTAAGGTCGAAATGTTAACCCGTTGTGATTCGAGCGAGGTCAAATTCTTCTGTTGGCGATGGCCCTTGGCCGTAGGGGTATTATTTCGAGCTAAGGTCAAAATTTTAACCCATTGTGATTCGAGCGAGGTTGAATTCTTCTGTTGGCGATGGCCCTTGGCCGTAGGGGTGTTATTTCAAGCTAAGGTCGAAATGTTAACCTGTTGTGATTCAAGCGAGGTCAAATTCTTTTGTTGGCGATGGCCTTTGGCCGTAGGGGTGTTATTTCGAGCTAAGGTCGAAATGTTAACCCGTTGTGATTCGAGCGAGGTCGAATTCTTCTGTTGGCGATGGCCCTTGGCCGTAGGGGTGTTATTTCTAGCTAAGGTCGAAATGTTAACCCGTTGTGTCGCTGTCAGATTTTGGAGGATTTCACGGGTCGCCGTACTGTTTATGCGTACGTTGGAGTGAATCCTGACGTACTCGGTTTTGTTTTTACTGGAGAATATTGGGTGTTCCCTGGGGGAGTCCAGGTTTTGTGTAGCCTCTGCATTTCCTGGGTGAGTTCCAGTTTGCTTAATTTTGCTTGCGTTGGAGAATGTGATGCATTTCCTAGGTGATTCCCAGTTTGCTTAATTTTGCTTGCATTAGAGAATGCCTTGATGGGGAGTACGAAATGTTGCTCTGTTTCAGTCACTAGAGAATGCTATACATGTTCGTTTCGTACATATGTTGGAGATGTTTCCACGTATCTAGTTCCTTCATCGCCCGGTCTGGGGAAGTATTCAGCAGGCGGGGTGATGAATCATACTTGAACGTCGACACGCCCCTTTCGTCGCCTTGTTAGAAACCTACCCGAGAGGATCCGACTGGGATGAGACCAGGGTGAGGGTGAAAGGGTGCGACTTGATGAGTGTCCTTTCTCAGGGTTTGCAGTATTGGAATGGTGCCTGACATTCCACTTGTTTTGTAGTAATTTTCCTTCCATCGTTGCCTGTTGGAATTCTCCTTTGCTCGCTTGCCCACGCAAGTGCCCGCATTCCATTCTAAACCAACAACAGAGGACAAACTAGGGTGAAATTTTCCGTACCTCGATCCAACGGGTTAGCGAAAAGAGCGGCGTTGTAGTGTTACTCACTCTGCGTGGTTTTAGATTTGACGGCCGTGTTCAGCTCCGACTATAATAGTGTCTAAGCTTCGTGTGGGTTGGGCCCGCCTCACTTGCTGAATCATTGAAACTGAGTCCCGGTTCGATCTCGTTCGATTTGTACCCACAACAAGGGAAACATGTCATTCTTCGTTTATGGATCATCTGATTCGTGGGGGAAAGTAGGGCAGGATGTGCCCATTTCTTCAAAAGACCGCGCAACAGGCTGCTGTCCACTCATAAAGGGTAGGAATATGGGTTAATATATATGAATAAAATGCGTCGAATGGGAGTGTGGTCACGCCAGATGACCATGATCCTATTATGAACGTATGTATGTCGTGCCAACCCCATCGCTGCTGGCGAGATGTGGGTTTTGCATAGATGTTGGTTATAACTTCTACTTTTATGTAGCAGCCTGACCTAGATCAGTATTGTTTTCTTGAAGGTTTATTTACCGCTCTTTCGAGTGGGTGGTGGCGTTTTGCCGGTTCTAGATCTGAAGGAAACTAAGAGATTTGGCTAAGAAATCCCCACAGACGGCGCCAAATTGTTTGAGCAAAAAGTATAAAAACCCTTTTTGTCGAACTAATTACTAATATTATAGAAGGTAAATCTTAGCCAAACATAATTAAATTCAGATCTAAGCATACATAATGTAAAAATAAAAGAAAGAATAACAACGAATAATATTTCTTCATATAACAGTTATACATCAATCGAGTGTGGTTAGCTTACATCCGGGATAGTCTTGCATCAAGGGAGCAATGAAAAGAAAGAGAAGACAATATCGATGATGAAGGGATTCTCCTTATTGTCTCCTCTATGGAAGCTGTTTTTTCCTCCCTCCTCCGGATCCCCCTTTTTGGGTTTAGCTAGACCTATTTATATTAACAACTTCCCTATTTGTCCAATGGTCTTTGACCAGCGTCCTTTTTTGTCACAGTGTCCTCTATCGTCTGCTTGACCACTACGTTTGTTCTGCGACGCAAGTTCTCCTATGACTCGGCCCTAACGATGGCCAAGGTGCTCTTTGTCGCCTTACCGTGTGAGCACGACTGCGACTTGGTCGACCTCATGTCGTTCCACTTAAGGGATGATTAGCCCATGGTCAGATTTTGACCCATACAATAGATGGGTTTTAATGCTATTTCAGTAGAGACATTTTTATCTCTTAGATTTTTGCAGAGGAAGACATTTACTCAAGATTTGCAGCTGTTCCAATATGTGCGGCAGTGTGGCCAAAATAGGGAGGAGGACATTTACTCAAGATTTGCAGCTGTTCCAATATGTGCGGCAGTGTGGCCAAAATTGGGATTTCTTTGAAGTTGCTTTGCCGATGCTATCGTGATGGTGAACTTCTGATTGCTCGTCGTTCAGTGCTCTTACATTTATTTGAGTATGCCAAATTTGATAAAAGTCAACTGCTACATTCTGAGAAACATTATAGTCCATATTTGCGCTAGGTTTGCTTAGTAGCCTCGGTATGGGTACTTTAGTTAACTCCTCTAACAAAAGGTAGAGAATATTATTATACTACTTACCACCATTCCTTAGATGAAGTTTACATCAACCTAATTGATTGATTACTCGCGCAATATTCCCTATTTTTATCTTTAATATATGACTCGATATGTCCGTGCACATGACAGCAAGCCAATGATATGGCTTCGTTCAAGGTTTTATTTGTAAATATTTGATTAAATTATCTTTATTTCCTCCTCAAATGAGATATTAATGACAATGTACCTTTCGGGCCGAATTCGTTTAACAAATAATTGACCCCAGACTAGTAGTAAAAATAAATAAGGACCGAAAGTGTCGTTAAGACTTAGAGCATAGGCTTCGTATTCGAGGTTATCCCATCACATTATTATTACAATAATCAGTACTTCAATAATAGAATTGCAACTGCGACTTTGTTAACTGGCACAGAACATAATAAAATTGCACATTACTGAATATGCCATTATAAGGTACACTAGCAGTTCAATGCAACTTGGATTGAATCTAAACTGCTAGTCTCTGTTCCTCCTATTACTAAGCAGTCTGGTGGGTGTCCCCATCAGTTGCTGCAACCCACCCAAAATCCGAACTACCATCCAGGAAATAAAGCATAAAAACCAGGAAAATACAGCAAAGGAACATAGGAATAGGGCCAAAGATCCACAAAAATAGAGGAAACGAAAAATAAAATGCGCGCAGTCCAAGTGACCAGAAATAGCTGCCTCTATTCACTGTCCTCCCTACATATTCCGTCGTCACAATATGTCTTGAACTATCCAACTTCTTGTAAGGCACATTGATAAGTATACTAGCATGACTATAATACCTGATTGATTGCACATTAAACAAAAATGCAACCATAAAACATACCAAAATAGAGAAGAATTTAATTGATAAACAAAGCTCGCTCTTATCGCCATAAACATGAAATCCGATAGAACGACCTTTGCTTCCGCCAGTCATTAAGACGGCGATTAGAGAACTAAGCATAATAGCTGTAGATGCCAAAAGGGTTGATGCCATTATGTTGTTCCTTAACGTTTGTACTGCTAGAACCCCATTCTTCGACGCGTCCTGCACTTACATTCATTTATTTATTTGTAAAAATTTCAAAATATTACTCCCTAGGGCAATTTATACGATATAGTTTGATTCAATACAAAGTTTAAAATTAAATTGTTTCTAATTTCAAATATAAAAAGGTATAACTCTTTATAAAATGAACTCATAAAAAGTATCATACAAATTGAGACAGAAACAGAAGCAGTTCCTAGTAGTACATAAAAACGAGTTGGTGCGACAATTTGCGAGAGTCTCTGGAAACAGTTTCTCTACCTGCATAAGGTAGAGGTTAGGTAGACACGACCCTCCCAGAGGATTTTTGCTGAGGGTTTAAAAAAATTGTAGCTAATGGAGATTGAATCAATGACCTTACAAAGGTTTTGAACCCCTTAACCACTAAGATATACTTTTGAACTATGTCAAAGGATTCAAAAGAGATAAAAAATAAATTTTGCGTAAAAATTTTCGGCGAAGGGGTCCGTCTCTGCTACCCACCCCACACGTGAGAATATACATGGTTGGCTGGTTGCAACAATTTGCATGTTGTTGTTGTGGTGCAACAGTTTCTAATTAAACACGTATACACGGTTGCATGCAACAATTATCTCTGGGGAAAAAGATTAAATGGATTGGAATTGGTAAATTAAAGGGAAATTAGACGAATTTACCTCCATCATAGCACGAACCCAGAAGTGACGATTAATGGAATTAATGCCGATGACAGTACGATTAGGGTGTTTAAGAATGCGATTAAGAAGCCATATGTGATAAGCCACCATTAATAGCAACCCTACTGGTACCAATACATAATCCAGAATTTCTTTCTCCATTTGAATAGAGTTTCGATTTGAAGTAACAAATCTCTATGTATTGGTCTCCACTATTCTTGTTTGGCCTTAGCTTTTTATTGTGTTGTAAATTTGGGTAATCTGATTCTTACTACTCCCATGCCTTAAATGGAGGGAGAGAAAGAGTCCAATTGTGACACGAAACTCACTAGCTACCTCGGTTTTTGAGTAGTTGAGTGCTGTACTGGTGCCTCGTAATTCGGCTAAAAATTAATATCAGCAAAAGTGTTAACTCTTTCGTTAATTTATTTATTCTTTTTTGACAAACAAAAGTCAGATCTAGTAGGCCAAAGAGAAAGTTCAGAGAAAAGAACAAAAAGTATATCCTTGGATCTCTATTTACTAAAGTCGATAGTTTTTTGGTAGCACTACATTGAGAGTCGTAAACCAATATTTACGGGTGGGTGTCACCACTCCATATTGTCCTTCGTGTTTTTTTTTTCCAAAACACTAGTTACAAAACTCATTTAAATAACATAAATCATAACAAATATATATGACTAAGATACTCATACTTCTTTTTTTTTTTTAATGAGTGATTGATGGTTATATATCTTCTTAGAATAATGAATAAGGAATTAAAAAATAATTAATACCTTCTTAACTTTTTAAAGTGACAAATATTTTGGATCAACTTGTTTTTTTGGGTAAAATAACAAATAAAAAGAATCGGGAATAGAATTTGGTCACGCACATAACTATTTATAGTTTCTCTCAAACGTATGAAACATGGATCAAGGGGAGAAACTCAACATTCGCGAACTGCATTCAAAGACCATTTAAATGGCAGAAGCCAAAGCTTTGAAACATATATCAACAATTTGATTCTTTGAAACATTTCTGAGAAATGAAAGATTGGTTAGAGAAAAAAAAAAGTACCTTGCCCTGCTTGGTCCCCCTCCCCCGGCACGGTGGAGGTTCCGTAGCACGTCATGAGCACCGGGCTAAGGGGCGGTTGAGCAATTCAAGCGAACCGCTTTACCTTATTCCAACATAGGGACAGAAGGGAGAAGGTTGTGAAGGTGGCCTCGTTATCCATACCTCCGGTCGGATGATTGGAGGACCGACCGACCCGGGTTTTCACGAGCGTTGGCGGAAATTTAAAAATAGCCAAATTTATAAGTGGTTATTCAAAAATAGCCACAGCTTTGAAAATAATCGAAATTTAGCCACTTTTTATGTAAAGATAAATCTGAACGAAAACACTGTTCAAAATCCGGAAGATATTCCAGCACAATATACTGGAGATCCAGCATAAGTATACTGGAACTCCAGCATATTATAATGGAGTTCCAGCATAAGTATAGTGGAACTCCTGTATAATATGCTGGAAGTTCATACACAGGTGCTCCAATCTCCAGTATATTATGCTGGAACTTCTCGCGTGTTGGAATTCCAGCATAATATGCTTGAAGTTCATACACAGGTGCACCGATCTCCAGTATATTATGCTGGACCCGTCCCTGTTACAGCAAAATAGTGACTATTTTTTAACGTCTTCGCAAATGTTGGCTATTTTTGAATGACCAATCCGAAAACTGGCTAGCCTGTGCTATTTTATTGTGGTAAAGTGATCCACAAAAAATGTACCAACAAAAGGAAAAGAAACTATTTCCTGGTTAGTCTCAATTGTATCGCCATTGATAATTGTTTGCTTCCAAATTGACCCTGCCTTGAACTGAAACCCCCAGTTTTCGTTAATAAAACAAATTAGTAATATTTACTATTGCCGTCATAACTTTTTAAGTTCAAGAATAAATAATACTTCCTCCGGTCCAAAATAAGTTATTTTTTGGTCTTTTTTGTGGTCTAAAATAAGTAATTTTTCCAGATTTCAAGAATAAATTAATTATTTTTTTCCTACATTGTCCTTAGAGTAAATAGTGTTGGAATATGTGTTAGGAGTGTTTATGTGAGATAGTAAAGGTTAATATGGTCAATTTCATTGCTAATTAATGCTAAAAGGTGAATTTCTTAATCTGTGTGAAAACATCCAAAAAAATCACTTATTTTGGATCGGAGGGAGTACTAATTCTTGCGTCAGTGGTGTAAGATGAAAATTGATGAATGACGCGAGACAATTAATTAATGTAAACAAATCAGTGCTCTTCCTCATTTTGCATTTAGTGGAGTCATTGATAGTCACAGGATATTAGAAGTCACCCATTAATAAATTGCTTCTTTCCGTCACCAACCCATTAATGGAAACTGCTTTGGACGCAAAGTTCAATCCGTGAAAGATATTTTAAAATGTTTAATCATAAATTATATTTTAAATGTTTGTTCACGCCGCCTTAACCTTTTCAATATTTTTTTTTTGGGTTCAAAACAAAAGCGTCTTGGTGGACGATGACTTGGGCCCAATACCGACCGAACCGGGAAAAAAATAGCTGAATCGAAAATTTCAATTTTTTCAGTTTTGGGTTTTCGGTGATTCGATCGGTTAGCGATTTATATTTTTAAAAAGTTCGGTGTTCAGTTCGGTGATCGATTTTACTGATTCGATTTTCGGTTAAACCGAAAAATTGAATTTTTATTGCCTAAGCCGAAAACCGAATTATTTATAAACTGAATTAAGAACAATATAAAATACAACAAGAATTTTGACCCCAACAGATATTGCGGAATTGATGTAATCCTTCTTCGTATTTGAATTTTAGTAACAGGTGAATGGAATCTACAGAAAAATAAACAAAGTCTCCTTCGCACAATTCATTCTTCCGTGTCATCTGAATTCGCATGCTAATCATTCGCTTATTTCACAGATTGGATATATATGGAATTTCATTATATTATACGACCATTAATGCAGTCTAACAAAAATAAATGGAGAATATTTATAAGCACTCAATATGTTTTTGGTTACCCTTTTTGGCTATTCTCTCAATAAGTAATTTATTTTCGTTGTTTCGTACTATTACAAGGTACACTAGCAGTTCAATGCAACTTGGATTGAATCTAAACTGCTACTCTCTGTTCCTCCTATTACTAAGCAGTCTGGTGGGTGTCCCCATCAGTTGCTGCAACCCACCCAAAATCCGAACTACCATCCAGGAAATAAAGCATAAAAACCAGGAAAATACAGCAAAGGAACATAGGAATAGGGCCAAAGATCCACAAAATAGAGGAAACGAAAAATAAAATGCGCGCAGTCCAAGTGACCAGAAATAGCTGCCTCTATTCACTGTCCTCCCTACATATTCCGCCGTCACAATATGTCTTGAACTATCCAACTTCTTGTAAGGCACGTTAATAAGTATACTAGCATGACTATAATACCTGATTGATTGCACGTTAAACAAAATGCAACCATAAAACATACCAATGTAGAGAAGAATTTAATTGATGAACAGAGCTCGCTCTTATCGCCATAGACATGAAATCCGATAGAACGACCTTTGCTTCCGCCAGTCATTAAGACGGCGATTAGAGAACTAAGCATAATAGCTGTAGATGCCAAAAGGGTTGATGCCATTATGTTGTTCCTTAACGTTTGTACTGCTAGAACCCCATTCTTCGACGCGTCCTGCACTTACATTCATTTATTTATTAGTAGAAATTTCAAAATATTACTCCCTAGGGCAATTTATACGATATAATTTGATTCAATACAAAGTTTAAAATTAAATTGTTTCTAATTTCAAATATAAAAAGGTATAACTCTTTATAAAATGAACTCATAAATTAAAGGGAAATTAGACGAATTTACCTCCATCATAGCACGAACCCAGAAGTGACGATTAATGGAATTAATGCCGATGACAGTACGAGTAGGGTGTTTAAGAATGCGATTAAGAAGCCATATGTGATAAGCCACCATTAATAGCAACCCTACTGGTACCAATACATAATCCAGAATTTCTTTCTCCATTCTAATGGAGTTTCGAGTTGAAGTAACAAATCTCTAAAGTGAATGTATAGGTCTCCACTATTCTTGTTTGGCCTTGGCTTTTTATTGTGCTGTAAATTTGGGTAATTTGATTCTTTCTAGAGGTGTATAAACCGAACTGAAAAACGCATTTGAAAAGTTAAATTAAACCGATTAAAAATTCCGATTAGATTTGATTTGATATTGAGTAATTCGGCTAAAACTAATATCAGCAAAAGTGTACTGGTGCCTCGTAATTCGGCTAAAATTAATATCAGCCAAAAGTGTAACTCTTTCGTTAACTTATTTATTCTTGTTTGACAAACAAAAGTCAGATCTAGTAGGCCTAAGAGAAAGTTCAGAGAAAAGAACAAAAAGTATATTCTTGGATCTCTATTTACTAAAGTCGATAGTATAGTATTGGAATTTTATCTCCTATAACAAAGATTAATACCTTATTTATTTTAAATAAATATAATTTCAAAAATTATATTCTATAGATTCTTTTAATGTTTATAGCAAAATATCTAATTTTGGTTACCTCCTTCCCCTAAGCCACTAAATACGCTATTTAGTTACACTATTTTTTCTCTCTCTCTCTACTTTGATACATGTCATTCTCTTCCCTCATTCCCCGAAAACACAACTGAGGGCTTCGCTCGCCGCCATCTTCCTCTGTTTCTGTTTGTCAAGTCTCCACAATGCTCTCTCATTTCATCTCCAAATCCTCACACCTCTGACTCTTAACCCTGCTTCCTTCCAAAACCCACTTCTTAAACCCTAAACCCATTTCCACTATACCCTCTTTTTCAAGCTCCAAGCCATGTTTCTTCCCCAACAACTCCCATTTCTTCTCCACAGGTAACAACAACAATGACAAAGATTCAGAGCCATCGTCTTCTGATTTGTGGAAACTTTCTTCTGAAACTGATCAATCACTGTTCAATGAAGACATAGAAAGTGTCGAGGGTATACAAACGCAGGTTCTTAATGATGGGTCTTGGGCTAAACAAGAACAAGAAGAGAGTGGTGATGTGTTTAATAAAATAAGGGTGTTGGTGGAGGTGGGGAGGATGAGATTCGCCGGAAATTAGGGTTTGTTCTTGAACAAAGACGACGGAGTTTGGGGCTGAGCAACTTGATTTTCTGTTAATATATTTCAATGTATTTTCAACGTATCACGCTGTATTTTCATGTATTTCATTGTATTCATTATCTTTTTTTCATTGTAATTCAATGTATCTCGATGTATTCCATGTATTTCATTGTATTCACTGTTTTTTTAATGTTTTTCAATGTATCCCGCTGTATTCTATGTATTTCATTGTATGCACTGTCTCGCTATATGCCACGAATGTATTCATATATTTTTTTTAATTCATATAATTTATGTATCAGATGTATTATATAATTTCTCTGAAGATTGCTATATCTTTGAGGTATTTTTCGGTTGAGAATATTCTTTATACAAGGAAATACAAAATTTGTGTGTTATAAATGAGTTTGTTGAGTTATATTAGGAGTCTATTATGTTAATTGATTCACTTTCCGTTTAAAAACAGTGTAATCCCCTGTTTCACGCCGTGAATACAGTCGAATATAGTCGAATACAATAATCTGTCCAGCTGTAATCCCATGTTTCACGCCATGAATACAGTCGACTCGAATACAACAACTGATTAACTGGGCTTCCCTTATTCACGCTTATTTTGCTACTGTATTCATGAATACAGTAGTTTAAATACATCTTATAACAACAGAAAACGTATCTACAATCCGTAATATAGCAAATGGTATCTATAAATAGCTAATTACCACTAAAAGATAATGCTTTATGAAAATTTCTCTATAGTATTTTGGTACCACTACATTGAGACTCGTAAACCAATCTTTACGGGTGGGTGTCACCACACAATATTGTCCCTCGTGTGTTTTTTAAAAAACACTAGTTACAAAACTCATTTGAATAACATAAATCATGACAAATATATTTGACTAAGATACTCATACTTCTTCTTTTTTTATGAGTGATTGATGGTTATATATCTTCTTAGAATAAGAAATAAGAAACTAAAAAATAATTAATACCTTCTTAACTTTTTAAAGTGACAAATATTTTGGATCAACTTGTTTTTTGGGTAAAATAACAAATAAAAAGAATTGGGAATAGAATTTGGTCACGCACATAACTATTAAGCGTTTCTTTCAAACGTATGGGACATGGATCACGTGGTAAAGCGATCCACAAAAAATGTACCAACAAAAGGAAAAGAAACTATATTATTTGGTTAGTCTCAATTGTATCACCATTAATAATTGTTTGCTTCCAAATTGACCCAGCCTTGAACGGAAACCCCCAGTTTTCGTTAATAAAACAATGGGATTTTTTCATTCCTATACACTATTGAAAACTTATTACCCTAAATGTTCATGTTTAGTAAATTACTCTACCTACACAAGTTTTGTTTACAAAATATATACATTCCACCTTAAAAGGCTCCCAATCCATTATTAGTGTAACGACCCGGCCTGTCGTTTCATGAGTTACTGCTCTGTTTCTCCCATTTCTGCTTCTTATTGCCTTGTTCAGCTGTATTATGTGTTATCGGGTTGGTTGGCTCGGGTTCGGAGAGGTTTTGGTAACGTTTGAGACACTTAGTTTCTTTTGAGTAAGCTTAAGTTGGAAAAGTCAACCGGATGTTGACTTATGTGATAAAGGGCTCGGATGTGAGTTCCGATGGTTCAGATAGCTTCGGGAGGTGATTTGGGACTTAGGAGCGTGATCAGAATGTGTTTTGGAGGTACGCAGCAGATTTAGGCTTGAATTGGCGTGGCATTTTACGGTTGGTAGGTGAGATTTTGATATATGGGTCGGAATGGAATTTCAGAGTTGCAGTAGGTCCGTTGTGTCATTTGGGATGTGTGTGCAAAATTTCAGGTCATCCGGACGTGGTTTGATAGACTTTTTGCTCGAAAGAGGAATTTGGAAGTTTTTGGAATTCTTAGACTTGAATCCGATGCAAATTTGGTGTTTTGATGTTGTTTTGTGCGTCCCGAAGGTTGGAACAAGTTTGAATGATGTTATGTGATATAATGGCGTATTTGGTTGAGGTCCCGAGGGCCTCGGGTGAGTTTCGGGTGTTTGAACGGACCATTTCAAGTTGAAAAAGATTGCAGAAAATCTGCTGTGAGTGTTGCAGACTTTTGGCCTTCGCGTTCGCGAGTGGGCCCTCGCGTTCGCGAAGGGTTAGGATGAGAGGCTGGAGGTTTGGCTTTCGCATTCGCGATGGAGGTACCACGTTAAGAACACCCTGGCCAATCCACGTGGCCTGCTTGACGAACGTCAGCGACGGAGACATTGTAAATTGGTCTGCGGGCATCGCGATAAGTCCTATGTCCTACTACAGGTGCTGCGACAACCTTTACCAAGTCCGAACGATTGTCGACCACCAGATCCGCTGGTCTGCAATATTCACCCCGGCCCTTTTACCACTAAACTCTACCCGCTACAATCCGATTATTGTATACAAATGCAACTTTTGTCAAACAGGGGGATTGTGGTAATCAAGATAGGATAAGATAGGGTCGTCACAGAATCATCCAAATTATAGTGTTGATCTTTTTTCCTGGGGGGATTCCAATTTGTGAGAGGGAATCCGCGTTCGCGATGGGTTGTGAAGTTGAGTCTTCGCGTTCGCGTACGGGTTGTCGCGTTCGCGATGAAGGAAAAGTGGTCAACGCCAGGTTGTGCTTCGCGAACACGAGGCATTGACCGCATTCGCGAAGAAGAGGTTTTAAGTGCTGGGCAAAATGTTTTAAAAGACCAATTCCGCGATTTTTAGCCTAAGTTCCACCATTTTTGGGCGATTTTAGAGCTTTTTGAAAAGGATTGAAGAGGGAATCAAGGGGGAACACTTGGAGGTTAGATTTATGGACTCAATACTCAATCCTAATGTGTTTTCTACCTAATTAATCATGAAATTTATAGAATTTAAGCCTAATATTGAAGAACTAGGGCTTGTAATTGGAGAACCTAAAATTAGGGATTTGAGGGGTCATTTGTGGTTGGATTTTGGTACCTTTGATATGAATGAACTCGGGGAGTGATAAGGAGTCTATTGATGTAATTTTTATCGGATTCCGAGATGTGGACCCGGGGGTCGGGTTTGGCCAATTTCGGGATTTGTGTTGTAATTTGATTACTTTCGAGTGGGCTTTGTTCCCTTAGCATATTTTGATGGTTGTGCAGTGATTTTGGTTAGATTTAGAGCATCCGGAGGCCGATTCGAGAGGCAAGGGCATTGCGGGCTAGAGTTTGGACCGGATAGAGGTGAGTAATGATTGTAAATGTTGTCCTTAGGGTATGAAACCCCGGATTTCACATTGTTGTGCTATTTTGAGTTGACGCACACGCTAGATGACGAGTGTGGGATCGTACATTGTTGGGGATTATGGCTTATTCCGTCCTGAATGACTTTTTTACTGCGTATTTGATTGAAAACTTTTGCTATCATTATGTTTTAGGCTGAATGCCATCTTTGGGCCTCGTGCCAACTGTTTTGGACCCTTAGGGGATTTTTACTACTATTTCTCACTATTTTGACTTTATACGTGTACACTCTCATGCCATATTCTACTGTTTTCATAACTCAACCATGTTTAATCTGTTTTGACATCTTAAATGATATTGTGAGCTGAGCATCATATTTTACTGTGCCCGAGTGGCTTTTAGAGATTTTCTGACTGAGTAGGGTCGAGGGCCTGTGTTGTGAGGCTATTATGGTATCGGGCTATGCGCCGCATCGGTATTGTGCTGATTTATAATTATGAAGTCGAGGGCCTGAGTTGTATGCCACAAGGTGGCTTGATATGAGGCCGAGAGCCTATTTGACTATGCCACAAGATGACTTGTTATTGCACTTGGGCCGTAAGGGGCACCTTTCGGAGTCTGTACACCCCCAGTGAGCGCGGGTACCCAGTGTGAGATGTGATATAGCCCGAGGGGCTGATGTTGTTCGATGTCATTGCCCGAGGGGCTGGTTCTGTTGGTATTTTGCCCGAGGGGCTGATTTGTGTTTCTATCTTTTCTCCTGTTTTTTTTTTAATTTACTCGTTTGAACTATTAAAAGATATTTTAAAGAGGTTTTTGCTGAACTAAGGTGTTTTTTAATAAGTTTTCACTGTTTTATTGCATTGTATTGGCTTTATACTACCTCTTTGTAGCATGTTGTTGTGTTTTACTCATTTTCTTATCGCTCAGCTGCCTTTACTTTTATTACTCACTGAGTTGGCGTACTCACATTACTCCCTGCACCCTGTGCGCAGATTCAGGAGCCTCGGGTCCTGCTAGCGAGGGTTGATTGCTTCCAGCATCCTGTCCGGAGTTCACTAGGTAGCTGCTCGACGTTCGCAGCCCAGTGTTTCTTCTTCCTATCTTTATTTTCATTTGTACTGGATTTGTAGTAGACTATGTAGACTCTTCCTACTTTTAGACGGTTGTTTAGATGCTGATGATTGGTGACACCCCGATGTCGGGCTGTATCTATTTCACTCTGTTTTGAGATTTATTACTTATTAATGACTTAAGTTGATTTATTATAATTGTTTAAATGGATTGGGGAGTTGTGTCGGCTGGCCTTGTTCCACGATAGGCGCCATCACGACCCGGTCCGGGTTTAGGGTCGTGACAATTAGTGCCTTCAATTAAGGGATTTAGTTACACCCTTTACCTTTTTTTTTCTCTTTTTCACTAGATCACCAAAAATACTAACAATTGCATCACTAAATTTGACAATAAGGTCATTCCCATCCCTTGCATAGACATGATGAGGTTTTTCCTCGATAACAAAAACCAGATCGTCGGGAATAATACAAGGTTCCTAATTTCCCTCTTCAGGAAAAGTTACCTTGGTCCCCTTCTTCCACCCAGGATTTATCTCGATGGTCAATATCTCCTCAAGAGTCCGCAACTTCCTGCAATAGAACAATATACATATCACAACAAAGTAACTAACATTGATGAACATCCTATGAAATTACAAAATGTATCATCAAAAATTCATCACATAATGTCTCTATCCCACGTGTTTATCAGCCGTGCATCCAGTGTTTTGTGTTGCCGCCGAGCTTATCAGCCGTGCATCCAGTGTTTCATGTGTCCATGCTTCGGAAGTATCACGGCCATCCATCCCACGTGTTAGACTTTAGCACTGTCCAGTTGGACAAGGACTTGTCCTATGAGGAGGAGCCGATAGTTATTCTAGACTGGAAGGTTCGTCAATTGAGATCGAAGAGTTTCCCTTCTGTTCGTGTTCAGTGGAGAGGTCAGCCTATAGCAGCGACCTGGGAGTCCGAGTCCGATATGCGGAGCCGATATCTCCATCTTTTCTCCGACTCAGGTACTTCCTTCTTATGTCCGTTCGAGGACGAACGGTTGTTTTAGAGGTGGAGAATGTGATGACCCAAAAGGTCATCACTTGTTTTGAAAATAAATTCTGTGTTCCGAGGCCTAAATACCTCCCTTTTGTCTCACCTCGATTTGCGTGCATAGTCCGGGCGTGTATCCGTCCGGAATCAAGGGTTTTCATGGGGAAATTGGGTGTTTTGTGTAGAAACTTAGGATTTTCAAATTTTGGGGATTTGGACCTCGATTTGAGGTCCGATTTCAAAACAAATTATATATTTGAGTTCGTGGGTGAATGGGTAATCGGGTTTTGGTTCGAACCTCGGGTTTTGACCATATGGGCCCGGGGTCGATTTTTGACTTGTTGGGGGAAATCATTTGAAAACCTATTTTCATGCATTAGAATTGATTCATTTAGCATTTATTAATATTATTAAGTAAATTGTGGCTAGACACAAGTGAATTGGTGGTGGAAACAAGAGGTAAAGCGGTAGTTGAGGCTTGAATTGTGTTCGTGGCATCGAGGTAAGTGTTTGGTCTAACCTTAGCTTGAGGGATTAGGAGTTGTGTCTTAATTGCTATGTCTTAATTTGTGGAGTACGACGTACAGGCATGGTGATGAGTAACTATATGTCGGTGTCAAGCATGCCCGTGAGTATCGTATTGTAATTGTTGTGACTCCGTTGTGATTTATTCATGCTTAATATGATGATTATCATTGTCGGTTCCCTTGCCGGGACGTTATTGTTTATGATAATATGTCCCTTGCCGGGATGTTATTGTTTATGATATTTTCTCCCTTGCCTGGATGTTATTGTTTATGATATTGTCTCCCTTGCCGGGATGTTGTTGTTATACTCTTGTTCCCTTGCCGGGATTCTTTTATGATTGATGTTGAATTGTAAATGGGATCGGGTTGCACGCCGCAACGGTAATATATGAAATGGGATCGGGTTGCACGCCGCAACGGTATTATATGAAATGGCATCGGGTTGCACGGCGCAATGGTAATATATGAAATGGGATCGGGTTGCACGCCGCAACGGTATTATATGAAATGGGATCGGGTTGCACGCCGCAACGGTATTATATGAAATGGGATCGAGTTGCACGCCCCAATGGTATTATATGAAATGGGATCAGTTGCACACCGCAACGGTATTATATGAAATGGGATCGGGTTGCACGCCGCAACAGTATTACATGATTTGGGATCGGGTTGCACGCCGCAACAAGAAAGAAATGGAAGTGAATATTGTGTTTGTTTTCCTTATTCTTGTTGGCAAATGAATTATGATTTTTCTTTACACTCCTCTATAGGTATTCTGATGTTATCTGATACTCCCCGCAGCATGTTTTTCCCCTCCCATCTTTAACTGTAAATATCTGCTTTTATTTTTCCGTTGTATATGATTTAACTGCACAAGTTTATTTGGTAGTCTGGTCTTAGCCTCGTCACCTTCACCGAGGTTAGGCTAGGCACTTACCAACACATGGGATCAGTTGTGCTGATACTACACGCTGCACTATGTGCAGATCCCGGTACTGCACCTTTTGGACCGCTGTGAGGTGGCTGCCTTCAGTCCATCAGGCGGCACGAGGTTGTCCTGCAGGCGTCCGCAAGCCTTGGCATCTCCTTCTATCTTTCCGTTCTGTTTCTTTTATGTATTTCAGAGACAACGTTGTATTAATCTTTCAAACCTTTGTTTGTAGTATTCGTAGATAGTCCGTGACTTTTTGACACCAAATTCTGGGTATAGTTGTATTTCGGATTCATGTATCAATGTATGGTTAAACTATTAAGTTTTCGTCTTTCGCATTTCTGGTTATTTTAATTATTCCGATATTTGATCACCTATTATATTGAACTGTTAAAAAGGCTAAGTAAAAAGGGTAATGAATCTATAACACTCGGCTTGCCTAGATTTCAGGAGTAGGCGCCATCACGACTCCTAAGGGTGGGAAATCCGGGTCGTGACAAGTTGGTATCAGAGCTCTAGGTTACTTAGGTCTCAATATTCACGGACAAGCTTAGTAGAGCCTGAGGGATCGGTACGAAGACGTCTGTATTTATCCCTAGAGGTTACAGAGTTAGGAAAAACTTCACACCTATTCTTTCCTGTCGTGCGGTTTGGTTTCTCAATGCTAATTGAATTTTTACTCTGTTCTTTCACAGATGGCGAGAACACGCGCTTCATCATCCACTGATCAGCAGCCCGAGCCCCCAGAAGCAGCTCCTACGAGGGGCAGAGGCCGAGGCCAAGGCCGTGCTAGAGGCCGAGGCAGGGACATAGCTCAGCCCAGAGTAGCAGCACCAATGGCGGAACCTCAGGTTGAGTTTGATGATGAGGTTCCGGCCCAAGCAGTTCCGGTGGGCCTAACTCAGGTCCCAGAGGGGTTCATTGCTACCCCAGTACTCCAAGATGCTCTGGTCCGTCTAATGGGACTTATGGAGAGTGTCACCCGGGCAGGCTTACTTCCTGTAGCACCAGTCGTCTCTCAGGCTGGGGGAGGAGCACAGACTCCCGCTTCCAGCACTTCGGAGCAGATGGCTCCCTAGTTTCAGACTCCGGCAGCTCAGCCAGTTGGAGCAGTTTAGCCGGGTGTGGTAGCTCAGACGGGTGATGGAGCAGTTATGTCTGCTGATGCCTTGTGGAGATTGGAGAGGTTTACCAAGCTCTTCACTACCACTTTCAGCGGTGCATCTTCTGAGGATCCCCAGGATTATTTAGACGGCTGTCATGAGGTTCTCAAGAACATAGGGATAGTGGAGACCAATGGGGTCGACTTTGCTGCTTTTCGCTTGTCTGGATCCGCCAAGACTTGGTGGAGAGATTATTGTTTGGCTAGACCAGCTGGGTCACCAGCTTCTACTTGGGATCAATTTTCTCAACTATTTCTGGAGAAGTTTCTTCCTATCACTTAGAGGGAGAAATATCGGATGCAGTTTAAGCGTCTCCAGCAGGGTTCTATGATTGTTACTCAGTATGAGACCAGATTTATTGACTTGGCCCGTCATGCTCTTCTTATACTTCCCACTGAGAGAGAGAGAGAGTGAGTAAGGTTCAGTTGGAGGGTCTACGGTTAACGTCCTACGTNTTCGTCGAGGTTAGGCTCGGCACTTACCAGTACAGTGGGTCGGTTGTACTGATGCTACACTCTGCACTTCTTGTGCACGATCCCAGTGCGTGGAGCATACGGACTGTAGATTGACGTTGCTACCTTCAGTCCAGTGGGGACCCGAGGAAGTCCTGCAGGCGTCCGCAGGCCTTGGCGTCCCCCTTCTATCTTCTTTTATTTTGTTTTATCTACTTCCGAGACAGATTTGAATTTTCTTGTTCAGACCACTATTTGTAGTATTCGTAGACAGTCCGTGAAATTGTGACACCGGTTCTGGATGGAGTGTTATTATGGATTTCGTAATAGTATTAAATTAAACTGTTAAATTCTGCTCTTCCACATTTTGATTTTCCGCTATTTTTCTTACACTATTTGGTAAATTGTTAAAGATAAAGGAAAAAGGTAAAATAATCAGTAACGTTGGCTTGCCTAGCGGATTCAATGTTAGGCACCATCACGGTCCCGACGGTGGGGAATTCGGGTCGTGACAAATTGGTATCAGAGCTCTAGGTTGCTTAGGTCTCACAATTCATGGACAAACTTGGTAGAGTCTGAGGGATCGGTACGGAGACGTCTGTGCTTATCCCCCAGAGGCTACGAAGTTAGGAACAGTTTAACTTCTATTCATCTCTGTCGTGCGGTTTGATCTCTCAATGCTAATTGAACTCTCTACTCTGTCCTTTCGCAGATGGCGAGAATGCGTGCCGCTTCATCAGTTGATCAGCAGCCCGAGCCCCCAATGGCAGCTCCTACGAGGGGCAGAGGACAAGGCCGAGGCCGTGCTAGAGGCCGAGGTAGGGGCAGGGCTCTGCCCAGAGCAGCAGCACCAGCGGCGGAGCCTCAGGTTGACTTTGAGGAGGAGGCTCCAGCCCAGACCATTCCAGCAGGGCCAGCTCAGGTCCCAGAGGGGTTCATCGCTACCCTGGTACTCCAGGATGCTCTGGTCCGTCTAGTGGGCCTTATGGAGAGTGTCGCCCAGGCAGGCTTACTTCCAGTAGCACCAGCCGTCTCTCGTGCTGGGGGAGGAGTACAGACTCCCGCTACTCACACACCGGAGCAGATGGCTCCCCAGTTTCAGACTCGAGCAGCTCAACAGTTGGGGTAGTCCCGCCGGGTGTTGTGGCTCAGACCGGCGATGGAGCAGCTATGTCTATAGCTTTATGGAGGTTGGACAGGTTCACCAAGCTTTTCATTACTACCTATGGCGGTACATCTTCAGAAGATCCCTAGGATTATTTGGACAGTTGCCATGAGGTTCTCGGGAACATGGGGATAGTGGAGACCAATGGGGTCGACTTTGCTGGTTTCCGCTTATCAGGTTCTGTCAAGAAATGGTGGAGGGATTTCTGTTTGGCTAGACCAGCTGGGTCACCTGCTTTGACTTGGGATCAGTTTTCTCGACTATTTCTGGAGAAGTTTCTCCCTATCACTCAGAGAGAGGATATCAGAGGCAGTTTGAGTGTTTTCCGCGGGGTTCTATGACCGTCACTCAGTATGAGACCAGATTTATTGACTTGGCTCGTCATGCTCTTCTTATACTTCCCACTGAGAGAGAGAGAGAGTGAGAAGGTTCATTGAGGGGCTCGTTAAGCCTATCCGACTTCAGATGGCTAAGGAGACAGGGAGCGAGATTTCTTTTAGGATGCGGTCAATGTGGCCAGGAGGGTTGAGATGGTTCTATCACGGGGGTGGTCAGGGTTCTGATAAGAGACCTCATGATTCTGGTAGGTTCAGTGGTACCTCGTCTGGAGTCAAGGATTCTTTCGGTATGGGCCATCCTCCCAGGCCGTTTCCTTCAGCACTTCAAGCTTCTCACGGTGCCCTAGGTGGCTCTGGTTCTCACATGCAGTATTCTGATCAGCAGTCCTATAGTGTATCGCCAGCTCATATCAGTGCACCTCCGCTTCAGAGTTTTCAGGGGCGTCAGTCCCAACAGCCGAGGGCTTGTTTTACTTGTGGCGACACGAGTCATATTGCTAGATTTTGCTCTCGAGCACCGAGCAATTCTCAGCACCAGGGTTCCCGTGCCATGGTTCAGGCACCGAGTGTTCCACCGCCCGCTCAGCCAGCTAGAGGTGGAAGTAGGGGTGCTAGAGGTGGAGGTAGAGGTATTAGAGGTGGAGCACAGGCCTCTAGATGCAGAGGCCAGCCAGCAGGAGGCCGTCCTAGAGATGTAGTTCAGAGTGGCGGGGCCCAGCCCCGATGTTATGCTCTTCCAGCCAGGCCTGAGGCTGAGGCTTCCGATGCAGTTATTACAGGTACTGTTCTGGTTGTAGTAAGGATGCTTCAGTACTATTTGATCCAGGGTCTACATACTCCTATGTGTCATCTTATTTTGCACCGTATTTAATCATGCCTAGTGATTCTTTGAGTGGTCCTATATTTGTGTCTACACCGGTGGGTGATTATATTGTGGTAGATCATGTCCATCGTTCCTGTATAGTGGTGATTGGGAGTTTTTAGACCTGAGTAGACTTATTACTTTTGGACTTGGTTGATTTTGATGTCATATTGGGGATGGACTGGTTATCACCTTACCACGCTATCTTAGACTGTCATGCCAAGACTGTGACCTTAGCCTTTCCGGGGTTGCATCGTTTAGAGTAGAGAGGGACACCTAGTCATTCTACCCGTAGTGTTATCACATATATGAAGGCTCGACGAATGGTCGAGAAGGGGTGTTTGGCCTATTTGGCATATGTTCGTGATTCTAGTGTTGAGGTTCCTTCTATGGATTTTGTGCTTGTAGTTCGTGAGTTTCCTGAGGTATTTCCTTCAGACCTGCCGGGTATGCCACCCGACAGGGATATTGACTTGGCTCCGGGCACTCAGCCCATTTCTATTCCGCCGTATCGTATGGCCCCGCCTAAGTTGAAAGAATTGAAGGAGCAGTTGCAAGAATTGCTTGATAAGGGCTTTATTAGACCTAGTGTCTCGCCTTGGGGTGCGCCGGTGTTGTTGTCGCGCCCCCTTTTTCTCGCAAAATCGGGTTTATGACATTTGGGAAGACAACTCGTTCCCTTTTGGGAATTGGGTTTTTGAATTGAAGAGTCGCCACCTAATGATTAAAGTGCATTAGGACACTAAGAAGGGTTTGAATCAGAGATTGGGTAAGGGCTTGAAATTATCCCGATGGGAAGGTGTTAGGCACCCCTCAGGATCCACTAGTGTGGTTCCTGGCCAAACTATTGTTGTGACTTAAGTGCAAATAACACATACGCAAATAAAAACTTCAAGTAAGAGGGGATTTTCACATAATGGTTACAAATAAGCAAAGTTAGAAAGAACGAAAGGGAGAATGATTTTTCCTTATAGAAATAGTTTAAAAATTTGGAAAAGAAGCAAAGAAACATAGGGAAAGGGGATCCTAGGTTTACATATAATATGGATCACCCCACACAACATCCGATAATCACTCCTCAGTGAGGGGCTACACGTGATGTTATCGCGTGGTCATCATATCTGTCACACCTCCTTTTTCTTACTACAATCCCCGGGAAGGGTATAATAAGGGAGTTATTTCCAACTTGAAGTGACAATCGAAACGGGATTCATTTTATTAAAAAAAAATTCAGAGTCGCCACTTGGGAGATTTATGGTGTCCCAAGTCACCAGTTTAGAATCCCGAATCGAGGAAAAGAATGACTCTGTTATTATAGTCTGCGAACCAGAAATCTGGGTAAGGAATTCTGTTAACTCGGGAGAAGGTGTTAGGCACTCCCGAGTTCCGTAGTTTTAGCACGATCGCTTTGATCATACTTGGCTTTTCAAAATTGTTTAATTACTGATTTTAGAACCTATGGGCATTTTCCGCTTTTAATTAGAAAATTATCTCGAAACGGGTTACGCGTACGTATACCCATTTGTTTGGCGCGTCAAAATCGTGTCACGCGAACGTGTCCACAATTAATAACGCTATATTGTTATTATTAGAAAAGTTTAGCCAAAGTTGCGCGAACGCATACTCCGGTTTTGTTTTTAGAAATCATAGTCATGTCACGCGAACGTGTCCACAACCACGATAGTATATTAAACGTGCCTAAAGCAAACTACGGTCATTTGTATTTGCTATATCTTAAAATTATGAAATTACTACGAGAGCTCTTCTTTTTCCTAAGTGGCGCACATCAATTACTCGAGAAAAGAAAGTTAAAGTGAATGTGGGTACCGAAAATATCAAGCTTCCAAATATAGACTTCTCAAATGAAGAAGTAAAGCCAGGCAGTCTTGTATGGAACCAAGCGAAAAACCAGGTCCACAAAGCTCTAGTAAACTATGGCTGTTTTGAAGCATCATTTGATAGAATTCCTATACATCTTCGAAAATGCATTTTGAATCGTTAAAGAGCTTTTTGATCCCCTTTACAAACCAAAATAAGAAACATTTCAACCAAACCTTTCCATGGCTACATTGGACAGTATCCAGCAGCTCCGCTCTATGCAAGTATGCTATCGATGATGCAAGAAATTTGTTCAAAGTTGCGCGAACGCATACTTCGAATTGGTTTTTGGAATCGTAATTATGTTACGCGAACGTATACATAATCAACGATGGTAGATTTACAAATGAACTCCAGAAACATTAACCCTCACTCAAACTTTCACGGATCTAAGCTAATGAATGCGCAAACTACCACAAAACTGATGTCATATTTAAATTCAATAAAGGATAAAAGTCAGCAAGAAGAAAAGGAAAAGACTTCAAGCTTAACACAAGAAGCTGGCAGAGAATCCTCTAATTCGAATAAGCTACAAGAGAAACTGATAGAGAATAACTAAACGTTCACTTAACAAATGAACCATATGCAAGATGACTTAACAAGAAACATGCGAATTAGAGACATAACAACACGAGACAATAGGCTCAATTTTCTCGTTCTCAAACTCCTATAAATGGTGTTGTCCCTACTGTATATCCCATCACATACAATTCTAAGTACAATAACACATTATTTACCAATATCTCTGCATATTCAACAAAAGAAAGAAAATGGCTCGATCGATGGCTACAGCCATAGCTCATGGAAGTTCAATTTGTAAGACTCAACACTGACCCATAAACATGGTATTGAATCTTCATTTCTTAATTCTAATAAAATCTACTCAACTGATCCGTTTAGCAAATAAGAATGAACTCTAAACCACAAATGTTACTTCTAAATTTCAGTTGCCAAGCTAACAACACCTGCTATTCATATGGGCACAATTTAATGAAAGCATTTTCTAAGAGAATGTAATGAGAGTCAGTAGCCTAGTTTACTTCTCTTTATCAATCAATCACATGGAATACAGCACAAATAGATATGCCTAGCAGGGATTTACAACAACAAACGCTTAAGGTTAATTAGAAGCTTGATTCGTGGATTTCAAATTAGCGCACACAAAATCTGACTTGAAGCGGACATAGTCAAAATGATCCTAACACTTCATACAGACTTCTCGTTTGAAAACCAAGGAGAATCAGTAAAGACAACTTCAAAAGGATTCAACTAGTCACTCTCAGAATCGGCTCACAAACATTAAAACACTGATGACAGGATTCAAAAGGATCTAGGCTTAAATTAAGAGTAAATGAATTTAAAAGGAGTCCAAACTTCCACTTAGCATATGCAATTTGAATGTGAGACCAACAGAGACCAAATGAGCTCTTGATTTACTTAAGATCCATGCCAAAAGCCAAAGAACTTCACGGAAAGAAGCTGGTGAACCAAGTCAAACACCAAACTAATGCAACCAAATAAACGGATACACAGCCATGAACTAGATGATTCACATTTCAGCGAAATTCATGAACACCATATTCAGAATGGACTAACAAAATTGACGTCTCAGTGTTTAAAGTTTACATTCAATCCTTCAGAAAAATGACACATGAATACAATCAAAGTTACACAAAACCACAGCTCATCGCGTGTTCAACCAATCATCAAAACAAATAAGAAAAGCCAAGAAATGAACCTGAAGTTGTGAAACTCTTCACTCAAACCCAGCTAAATCCAGCAATGGATATTCGAAGCAACAGCAGCGGACAAAGAGGAATCAAATCAGCGACCAAACTTGACGTCGAACTTGATTTTCGGCTTAATCGATTCCCATGTTGAAACCAAAATTCAAAAAATCAAACTGAAGATGACTGAATTACCTATATATTTTTTTGTTTCTTTTTCTGGTTCTGAAATTTAAAGAAACGAAATTAAACAAAGAAGGAAATCCCAAAAAAACGAGAAATACAGAGGTTCTAAAATCCAAAAGAGCAATCTCTTTCTGAAAACAAAACTCTCCGAAAAAAACTCTCTCTCAAATCCTTTCTTTCAATCCTCTCTCTGAAAAATCCCCCCCATGCTACTACCCGAAAATGCTCCTTTTATCTCCAAACTCTGGATTCTTTCTTCCTCTTCAAGAAAACGGATAAGGCTCTCTTGAAAACGAGCACGTGATGAACGTGAGGCTCGGATTGAATGAGATCGATCCGACGCCTCTCACTCATCCAACACCCTTCTTCTAGAGCCTTTTAATCCGCGTGAGATAGCTTGAAAACGGGCGAGTGAGGGAGGAAATCTTGTTGTTGTCAGAGCCCGTTACTCCTACGTGGCAAGAGGAAAGAGGGGGAAGGCGCGTGGGTGAGTTAGGGTGAATTTGGGCGATTTTGGTGAATGGGAAGATGAGCAGTGACCTGCGCAGCTTTGGGGTCTTTTAGACTTGGGGTTTTTTTTTTGTGTTGTAATAGGAGCGGGTCGGGTCAGCGGGCGGGTTTGAGGCGTGGGTCTGGGCTGCCTGCACGGGTTTTGAGAGGTAAAATTTTGGGCCTGGAGATTTGGGTTTAAAGAACAGCCCAAAACTTGCCTCTTTAATTCTATTTTCATTTCTTTTCAATTCCTCTCTTTTTTTCCTTTTCTTTTCTTTTCTTAAAATTAAATTAAAACCTATATTAATTTCTAGAACCTAATTAATCCTTAAAAAAACTATTTAAGCCTAAATGATAATTATCATAATTACTTAAAAACAAATTAAAAGAAAAACTACTCAAAAGTAAAAGTTAGAATTAAAAGCACATTGAACTATTGTTTTTGTGATTTTCCCCCTTTTATAAAATAAATTAATTAATCCTAAAATGTTAACTTAAATCCTAAATGCAAATTCACATATATTTTTGTATTTTTCGTTAATTAAAATAAAATAAACATGCACAAACAAATGCAAACAATTAACAGAAAATACCACGAAAATCCACAAAATTGCAAATAATGAAAAGAAATTATTTTGTTTGAAATTATGGGAGTAATTCATATAGGGCAAAATCACGTGCTCACAGTTGCCCCTCTTTGCTCGAAAACACAAAGAGTTTTCGTGCAAAGATAAGTGAGCAAATATGAGCGATTTTTGCCCGTTTGAAACTCCGTGTGAAGCATTTTTGAAAAGATTGACCGCACCCTGCTTCTGAGGTTGCCTACATATCCTTGGCTAAAAAGGAATCAGGTCAGTGTAGTTCGGGAGGGTCTGGTAGCTGGGACTACCATGAAGCTGTGATTTCACTGTTGCCGCTGCTGCTGCTACTGCTTACTGAACCCCCTTATTACACCATGTCAAAAATAAAAAGAAACTAGACTAAGCTATGAGCTATGAATTACAAAAGATCCTATCTATATCTTCAAACTTGATCTTGTATTTCTTGTTGCCTTGTTGTATTGTATTCTCCCCGGCGACATCCTTTTGTTGCTGCCTTGAATTGTGATCTGAGATGTTTTGCCTTTCTCTAGGTGGCTGCCTGACTGCTGACTACACTTTGAGATGTGTTCCTTTCTCCGAGTGATGCTTGACCGCTGAACTCGAATGTATTCCCTGCTCTCTAGGCGGGTTCCTGATTGCTGTATTGAACGGTATTCCTCTGTTCTTCAGGCGGGCTCCTGATAGCTGAACCTTGAAATGTACGCCTCTATTCTCCAGGCGGGCTCCTGACTTCAGCAAAATAGACAAAAACAAAGAAAATCTCTTGCCCCAGTTTGGTGACTGGGCATCATATTACCAGATATTAATAAGAATTTGAAAACTAAAACTTGAATTGTAATACCTCTGTTCTCCAGGCGGGCTCCTGACTGCTAAAACTTGAAATGTATGCCTCTGTTCTCCAGGCGGGCTCCTGATTGCTGAAATTTGAAATGTATGCCTCTGTTCTCCAGGCGGGCTCCTGACTTCAACAAAACAAGCAAAGAAAATTTTCTGCCCCAGTTTGATAACTGGGTACAACATGTTATCAATTATTAAAAGCTAAAATTGGAATTGTACTTTCCTTGTTCTCCAGGTGGGCTCCTGACTGCTGAAACTTGAAATATATGCCTCTGTTCTCCAGGCGGGCTCCTGACTTCTGAAACTTGAAAAGTATTCCCTTGTTCTCCAGGTGGGCTCCTGACTGCTGAACTTGAAAAGTATTCCCTTGTTCTCCAGGTGGGCTCCTGACTGCTCCTGAACTGCACTGAAGCTTGAAGAGTAATTCCCCTGTTCTCCAGGTGGGATCCTGATTGCTGAAGCTTGAAATGTACGCCTCTGTTCTCCAAGCGGGCTCCTGACTTCAGCAAAATAGACAAAAACAAAAGAAAATCTCTTGCCCCAGTTTGTGACTGGGCATCCATATTACCAGACATTAATCAAGAATTTGAGAACTAAAACTTGAATTGTAATACCCTCTGTTCTCCAGGCGGGCTCCTGACTGCGCCTGAAACTTGAAATGTATGCCTCTGTTCTCTAAGGCGGGCTCCTGACTGCTGAAACTTGAAATGTATGCCTCTGTTCTCCAGGCGGGCTCCTGAACTGCTGTCACTTGAAATGTATGCCTCTGTTCTCCAGGCGGGCTTCCTGATTGCTGAAATTTGAAAATGTATCGCCTCTGTTCTCCAGGCGAGCTCCTGACTTCAACAAAATAAACAAACAAAGAAAATTTTATGCCCCAGTTTGGCGACTGGTACGGCATGTTATCAAATATTAAAAATTAAAAGCTAAAATTTGAATTAATTGTAACTTCCTTGTTCTCAGGTGGGTCGCTATTGCTGAGCTTGAAAAAGTATTCCCTTGTTCTCACAGGTGGGCTCCCTGACTGCAACAAAATAAAGCAAACAAAGAAAATTTTCTGCCCCAGTTTGGTGGTTGGGTACAGCATGTTCATAAATATAAAAAATTAAATAGCTAAAATTTGAATTGTTACTTCCCTTGTTCTCGACAGGTGGGCGCAACTGCTTGCTGAAGCTTGAAAACTATTGCCTTTGTTTCCATGGTGGGCTCCTGATTGCCTGAAAGCTTGAAAAGTAATTCCTTGTTCTCCAGGTGGGCTCACTAATTGCTGAACTGGAAACGTATTCCCTTGTTCTCCGGGCGGGCTCCTGACTGCGACAAAATAAACAAACAAAAAAAATTTTCTGCCCCAGTTTGGTGGCTGGGTACAGCATTTGAGTTTAAATTGAATTATTCTACCAACTATTTATAAGGATTTTGAAAGCTAAGTCCCCTATTATTCAGGAGGTCCCTGACAACTCCTAACAATTTACGAACCTAAGTTATATTTCTAAGGTATTTTACCGCCACCCACATTTGTATCTAATGGTCTTAACTACTCCCATTATCCAGGAGGCTGACAGAACTTCTAGTTAACAAAAACAGTTTTACCTAAGCAGACCTTTTGTACCTATATCTTGTTTATCTAAAACAGACCTTAAAACTACGTCCCATTATCCCAGGAGGGTCCTGAAAATCAAAATTCAAGTCTATCTTAAGAAGTGCCAATTTCCCCCCTACGGCCTGAATTTATACTTCCCCCTACAACAGTATCTTGTTATTCTAAAGGAGATCTTAAAACGTGTCCCATTATTTAGGAGGTCCTGACAACCTCCTAATTGAATCCCTATCTTAACAGGCAACTTTGGAAACCAACTTATGTTCTTGGGGTACATGTTCTGCTAAATTATGCTACTCATGATTGTTTTGAAGATTTACAACTAAGTCCATTTTCCAGGAGGGTCCTGAGACTCCTAAATTGGATCATACTTAAACATGCGACTTTGAAAACCATTATATTCCCTGAGGTTCTTTATGCTAAATTATGGTCTATCATGATGTTAAAAACTGGATCCCATTTTTCCAGGAGGGTCCTGAGAATCCTAATTGGATGCTAAACTACCTAACTTCAAACATGCGACTTTGAAACCACTTATATTTCCCTGAGGTATCTTTATGCTAAATTATGGCTACTCATGATTGTTTAAAAAAAACTGGATTCCCATTTTCCAGGAAGGGTTTGAGAGTTTACGGTCCAAACCTGTTTTGGGTGCTTGGCTCCTTTTCCCCTACGGAGATTTCCCTCTGAAGCAACGAAATTTTCCTGCCCCTGTTTCCAATCAAAGAAAAATCGTGTCAGTTTAAATGTGGCGGTTGGTTTGTGGCCTTGACCTTTGAGAGCGATTGCTCCTTCGGCTTCCATGATGACTGACTTCCACTCCGAGGACTTGCTTGTTTATGGAACTAAACCCTTTTCTCTGGTCGTCCCCATCAACATAAAATTCCTTTTCTCCCGTTTCGGACGCCAATATCTTCTATTGTTGCGTTGCAATGAATGGGTGCCTCCACAACCTTTGTGGTCTCATATGAACCAAAGCACGTCTATTGCCCCACTCCGTGTATATGATGTGCCTTTTCTTGACTTAACGGTTGACCTTGGCCCTAGGGTCCTATTGCTCTCCTTCACTTGTCATGAACAACTAATTTCCATTTCGAAGACCATGCTTGTTCTGACTAAACATTTCCTTTGTAGAACCTTTATTCAGAAATACCTCTTCCTCCGTTCAGACCCAATACCCTTTATCGTTGCATTGCTCATGAAACTGACACTTACCAAACCTTTGCATTTTCACAATGAAAATCCCAAAGCACGTCATTCCGCCCACTCAGTACGTATGTTTCTTTTCTTTGAACTTTAACACCACTTAGCACTTGGCCTTGAGGTCTAATGCTCCTTCATTGCCAATGATAACTTTTGTTTAGCTGGAAGACTTGCTTGTCACTGGTTTACCAACTTTTGTTCAATCTTGCCACAGAAAATGCCTTTGATCCACTCACCTAACACCTCCATCCTATTGCATTGTTCATGAATTGATATTGTATCAAGCGTTGTATTTTGCACTGAATCCCAAAGCATGTTGATTGTTACCCAACTCAGTGCGCTTGTTATCTTTCTTGACTTTATGACACTTTTGATGGTACTGAGCCGGAATCCCCGTTTTGTGCAAATTGAAAGCTGGTTGGCAAAATTTTGAAATCATTTCTCCACTTGTTAATGACCGAAATTGACTCGGGAAGAGGAAGTAAACAAGACAAAAGGAACAGAGTAGAGGACATGGAAAGAGAATGAATCTAACCAGAAAACTACAAAAGTAAGAAACCTATCGGATGTGGATTACTTAACTCAATGACACATGACAAATGCACCTGCGGCCCTAATTCTGTTTAGCAATCTGATGTTCAGTCTCTTGTTGTAAACCTTTTCGCCGTGAAACTGGGCTTCAATGCTCCGCTTTGCCGATCTGATTCAAATACTTATTCGACTTGTAGGCTCGAGGGTTTTCACCATCAAGCCTCTCTCATTTTGTCTTTTTCTCAACTCACCATCGCCTTATGGTGCCCGTGAAGGTTTTCACCAATAAGACTCTCTCATTTTTTTAATTTCTCTCAGCTTTCGTCGCCTTGCGGTACCCGTGAGGGTTTTCATTGATAAGGCTCTCTAATTTTTAAATTTCCTTCGTTTGGACGCAGACGTGTTTCCCTGATAAATGATTCACTCTGCTCGCTTGACTTGGCATCTCTCGAAGATTGATCAAGAAGGTCTTCCTTTGGACCGTAATTGGGCTTTTGATAGGGTTAGAAAGAAAGGGTATTAAGGCTCAAAACAATTTCATCATGGGTTCAAAATTATAATTTTCGGGATCAATATCTCCACAGAAATGACAAACTTTCCGCCCCGTTTCCTTTTGGGGACTTTTGGGACTTTTATTTCGGTGTGATTGAAACCTCAGAGAGAGGCTGCCTACGTACCCTTTCGGGATCAAAGTCGAACGTAAGTTCGGACATAAAACTTAACGTTCGTTTGTTGCGATCTTTCCTTTTTCTTCCCTTTTCTTTTCTTTCTTTCATTTCTTTTCCTTTTTCTTTTCTTTTCTTTCTTTTTTGCTTTTCTCTTCTTTTTTTTCTGTTTTTAATTCTCATTCTTTTTTCTTTTGTTTTTTTCCTTCTTTTCCCTTTTTTTTTCCTTTTCTCTTCTTTTCTCTTCTTTTTTTTTTGTTTCTCTTTTTTTTTCTTTTTCTACTGTTTTTTCTCTTGTTTCTCCACTTTCTTTCCCCGCTCGAGCTTACGAGTTTTATTATTGATTCTGGAAAGAGGGGTATACAGAAAATAACCGAGGCTAAAGGGGTAACAAAAGGATAAGAAGTGTTTTGGATAGCAGACAAAATGCCTTCCGTCATTCAATTCACAAAACATGCCAACGTACAAACTACACAATTAAACAAGCCTGAGGAAAACATAGGTAACATTTTTGATTGCAACTTTTCGAATTACTACATAAACCACACATTTTGCCTTCTTGCATTTGTCAATTACAGCAACCATTTGGACAAAAAATCTCGTACCAACGAGCGGCCCCGGTAGACTTGGGGCAAACTTTGCTTTGGTTTCAAGCCGATATGGCATGAATGCATTTTCCCCAGTATTTTTTATGTTCGCGTCTTGACGCCAGTTACACACAATTTGGGCTCGAAGAGATTTTCAAAAATCCCTCGATTGTCCTTACATCTTCAACATTGTTTTATTGCTTCATTACTACTGACTTTTAAAAACCAGGCTGAGAATTATGCGTGCATGTCAATGTCACCAGAGCCCAGCATGAAAGAATTCGCAAAAGGAGAAAGGAACCAGATAAAAGACTAGAAATGGCGGGAAAAGAGAAATTGCCTTAGACTGACGGTGAAAGGGTTTTTACAACGAAACAAGCAAACTAGACTAGAGTTTTAAACCCTTTGACAACCTAAACGCACTACCAAGCTTAACTACACGAGACAAACATAGACAAATAAAGGATAGAAAGGGTTTGAGTCACAAAGACAATACCGGATTACAACCCTGAAATAACCCGGACAACAGAAATGACAACAACTTAAACCACCAAAATTCCACTCCGGCTGACCAAGAATGGAGCGTCTTCCCAAATTACCCAGCACGGCAATCTTTAAGCCACTGAGTTCCGCAATCAATACTGCCAAGTACCATTATCCAAACTTTAATCAACAAGTTTCCAAGAGATTTCGCATGCTCCCTGTCACTGGTCATGACGCACAAATACCCCTTCTTGAATCATTCTTTCTATTTCCTTTTCAAAGAGCGACAATCTTCAATGCTATGCCCGGCTGGCCGGACTTTAGAGTTGGTAATGCATCGAACAGCAGGATCAAAGCCTTTCGCGTATGGGTTCTAACAATTGCCTTTTGGGCACGTATCAACCCCTCAGTTCTGTTGTTCTCTGCAATTTGCCTGTTGTCTTTGTGTTGTATGAAGAGTTACTTTAAAACCAACAAAACTAACCACCTTTCTTAAATGATATGAAAATGGAAACATCACGTCCTAGCTGTTAGGGCATTTGACATAAGATATCATTTCACTTTTACGTGCAATCGCAGCTAGCCACAATTATGCGTTTCTAAAATGACTTCGAGGGTACAAAGGTTAGTTGGCATCATCCCAATTTGTTTCATTTCAACCTCTCTCCTTTCTTTTCTTTTCTTTTCCCTCGCCCTTCTTAGCTCGCTCGTTTTTCCCTTCCCCCTTTTTTCCTTTCGGCATTACTATACTTTCTTCGCCTCTTATTTCTCACATCCCATGGATCCTTCAACCTCTCTTTTTTACTTTCTTCTCTCTTTTATTTTTCCTTGATTTTCCCTTTTTTTTTCAAACTTGGACAAATAAAAAAATGATTTGATCGACACCTATGTAAGGTTGCCTACGTATCATGACCGATGAATCAATCTTTGCGTAGTTCCTGAGAAAGATAACGAAACAAATTGGGGACGTTCTCTCTTTTCCTTTTTTTTTTTACTTAATGATATCTGATGAGCAAATAGGGAATAAAAGAAGAAATCCCTTTTTTTTTTTTGAATTTTCTAGACTTAATGTTTCTATGACCTATTCTAAACTCAAGCTTACGGGCATTTTTTTTTTCTCTTTTTTTTTTTTGACACAAACTCCTACGGGAAATTGGTTAAGGAAAGCCCCTAGAAGAAACAATATTTTTGATATCTTTTTTTTTTTTTCTTATTTTAGGAAGAAAATCTAGAGAATAAACGCACAGGAAATATTTTGAATTTTCATTTGAATATCCCTGGAGCCAATATTTTGAAACAAGCAACAAAAACATTTTGGATTTCAAATTTGATTGCCCCCAAGAAGAAATTCTAATGAAAAATAAAAGATAAAGTATTTTATGTTCAATTCCTAAAGTGCTATGAAAATAAAAAGAATTATTTTTTTTATTTTTCAACTACCAATCTTCCCAAGAAACACCTCAAAAGAAGAATCTTTTTTTGGATTTTGGAATTAACGCTTAAAGAAAGCTTTTAAAGAAGTAATTAAAAGAAAATTCTCTTTTTTTTTTTGATTTGATCGCTAATATACTAAAGGAAAACATAAATATCATTTTAAGTCCTTAGATATTAATTACCTAAAGAGAAACACCTCAATTTTTTATTCATTTCTAGAATTAGTAATTCTAAAGAAAACTTAATAACAAATATAAATGAACAATTGTTGTTTTTTTTTTTTTTTTTGGGATTTTTGAGTTTACACCATGCCTTTAAAATAACAAAAAACTTTGACATTATGTACAAAACTAGAAAGTAAAAAGACGACATAAAAAACATACTCAAAATAACTAAAATAAAAATAAATCTCCTTAAGCAACTCCTGATGCAGCGGTCCTGGAGTATTGTCCTGTTCAACTCCGGTTAAGTAAATCCACACCTGTATGAGAAAACTTAAACCAATATTATGTGAGACAATACATTCTGCTATTAGACACATGGCAAGACATGGTTTGCGATATTTTTGCAAAATGACCTATTTAGCACAAAAGGTGGCTGAAGTGTAAATTTGGCTAAGACCCGCAAGCCAAGAACCTAAGATTTACTAAGGAAGAACCGGACCTATGTTGGGTTGCCTACGTATCACGCCCGAAAAGACGAAGAATCGGGTTATGCGTAGTTCGGGCAAATTGGAAACACGGGCGAGGAATGAAACTAACAACTAATTTCAGTAGAAAACAGATTTTTTTTTCCTTGAAAATGATGAAACATCAACTCTTTTTGGATTTTCTTTTTTCCTTCTTTTTTTTTTTTTTTGATTTTGATTTTTGTAAACATGATAAAAATGCAAAATCTTTTTGGATTTTTCATGTTTTTTCTTTTTTGGTCTTTTTCTTAATAAACAAAATGTAACAAACAAAACGGGCCCTACTTGCTTTATTTTCAACACCTCACCCTCTTCTTTTTTTCTCTTTTCTTTTTCTCTCTTTTTTTTCTTTCTTTTTTTTTTTCATTGTTTTTCTTTTTTTTCATTTTTTATTTGCCCCTCAGCTATCATTGGTCCGCCAAAATGGACCCTTTTACCCTTGAATAAATGCAACATGTA
>NW_017672835.1:47340-79070 GCF_001879085.1 Nicotiana attenuata
CCAGCAGGAGCTGAAATCAGTAAGTTGGAACAAACAGCTATGCAAAGAACAGTGAATCAACCAGCAATGAAACTACGAGTCTGGAATCCGAGTGAGAAAACAGGAATGACTTCGAACAAGGACGCACAACCGAAATTCATGAATGGACCTCGAATCAGAACTGGAATTCCAAATCCAAACACTGACTCACACTTGAACTTCAATCAAACTCCAATTTTTTGAGAACCTAAAAATCTAAAACAAGTAGTTGAAATCTTTTGGTGATTTTCTGATTTCTTTTGAAACAAAACTTGAGTAAAATAAAACGCAAGCTATTTTTGATTTTTGTTTTCTGAAACGCGATACCAATGTAAAAAAACGCAAAGAAACCTAGAACTTTTACTCTCCAAAAATTCCTCTCAAAAATCAGAAAAATAAAATCCCCCCTTCTTAACCGAAAATGGTCCTTTATATATCCAAACCCCAGATTCTTTCTTCCTCTTCAAAAAATCGGATAAGGCTCTCTTGAAAATGAGCACATGATGAATGTAAGGATCGGATTGAATGAAATCGATCCGACGCCTCTCACTCGTCCAACACCCATCTTCTAGAGCCTTCCAACCGCGTGAAATAGCTTGAAAACGGGCGAGTGAGGGAGGGAATCTTGTTGTTGTCAGAGCCCGTTACTCCTATGTGGCAAGAGGAAAGAGGGGGAAGGCGCGTGGGGTGAGTTAGGGTGAATTTGGGCGAATTTGGTGAAGGGGAAGATGAGCAGTGACCTGCGCAGCTTTGGGGTGTTTTAGACTTGGGGTTTTTTTTTTTTGTGTTGTAATAGGAGCGGGTCAGGTCAGCGGGCGGGTTTGAGGCGTGGGTCTGGGCTGCCTGCACGGGTTTTGAGAGGTAAAGTTTTGGGCCTGGAGATTTGGGTTTAAAGAACATCCCAAAACTTGCCTCTTTAATTCCATTTTCATTTCTTTTCAATTCCTCTCTTTTTTTCCTTTTCTTTTCTTTTCTTAAAATTAAATTAAAACCTATATTAATTCCTAGAACCTAATTAATCCTAAAAAAAACTATTTAAGCCTAAATGATAATTATCATAATTACTTAAAAACAAATTAAAAGAAAAACTACTCAAAAGTAAAAGTTAGAATTAAAAGCACATTGAACTATTGTTTTTGTGATTTTCCCTTTTTATAAAACAAATTAATTAATCCTAAAATTTTAACTTAAATCCTAAATGCAAATGCACATATATTTTTGTATTTTTTGTTAATTAAAATAAAATAAACATGCACAAACAAATGCAAACAATTAACAGAAAATGCCACGAAAATCCACAAAATTGCAAATAAAATGAAAAGAAATTATTTTGTTTGAAATTATGGGAGTAATTCATATAGGGAAAAAATCACGTGCTCACAATATCCATATCTACCCTTTCCCACCCTTTTAAGGTATTAAAGCGCGGAATGGTCTCGTTTACTTATTGCATGCTATTACCCGCCCCAATCCTATCAGCCCCGGAGGTACTTGGGACTACTAATCCTAAAGGGAGGAAATATTGGCTTATTTGTGGTTTCTAAAGGTAAAATACTAAGGCGACAGGCAAAAACACATATAGCAAGTTTGGGGAAAGCATATAAACAAATAAAAGGCTCAAATACACCTCCTTTAAATAGAGAAAGCAAGTGATTAGCATGACTTACACATACTGTTTAAGGTCTAATTAAAACTTAAAGGTTGAGGCAGACTGATTTATTACATAGTTCAATAAGAAGCCCGAAGCAGGCCTGCCTGTTGGTTGTAGCTAATAAAAACTGATTCAGTTTATAATTTTACCCTAAGGCTTGCCTAAGTGTTGAACGAGGGTCCTATAGGCATGATATCTACTGATTTTAGAAACAATGAAATAAACTGAATACATACTAATTAAGAAAGGTTGCCACATTATTAAAGGAAGACAAGTTTTAGCAAAAGATTATAGGTTCTGCAAATGGTAACACATCGTTATTACTGGTTTTAGACTTATAAGCGAGTGAAGTGATTCAGACTTGATTAATAGCTCCTATAGACATGCTTTCTACGCGTTGTTGACTTTAAACCCTTTTATAGACATGGTAAAATGCAGGAACCCTATAAACATGATATCTAGGTGCTGAATTTTATTTAAAGCCTATGAACATGATATCTAATTGCAGTTGACTGATTAAGACCTATAAATATGATCGCCTAATGAAGAATGGATATACAAGATTCAAAAAGACCTATAGGCATATTCTCTATATGCATATGCAGAATTCAGATTTCCAGGTAATTATGGACATGGTATCTATATGAGAGAATGCAGAATTCCTACAGACATGGTACCTATATGAGAGAATGCAGAATTCCTACAGATATGGTATCTATGTGAGAAATGCAGAATTTAGGAATGACTATAGGCATGTTATCTATATGAAAGTGCAGAAATTCAGAAGTACCTATAGGCAGGTTATCTATATGAGAGTGCAAAAATTCAGAAATACACCTATAGGCAGGATGTCTACCCTTTGCATACATAGTTATCCCTCCCTTTTTCACTAGACATCCCCAAGAGTTTATTACAAAATTATTACAGCCCAGAATGAAGATAAAAGAAAATACATCAGAAATTAAAAAAAAGTACAACCAAGGAGAGCCTGATTCAGACTTCCTGTCTGAAGTATGAAGTAAACCAACTCCAAAAGATCATATTTCAAAGCCTTTCTCCCATTTGGGGTGTGTCAACGCTCCCTAAGAGTCTCACATGAACTCCGGGCAGTGCTTACACCCAAATGTATCACCAGATTAAGACATAGTGCAGTGTGGAAGGGCCAGCCCTCAGGTGTCCAAGTTCAGAGGGAACTCAAGGTCCCAAGGCAATGCTCACAAGAGGGGGGCAGAACTTAAGGACTAAGAGAGAGTGCAAGTGCAGAAGCAGAATTCTGAAAGGGGAAAGGGAAAAGGGAAACAGCTTAAATCAGTACACATAAGGGTATAGGGGAATGGGGGAGTTGCAAGAGGCAAAAAGGCAGGCTGATGGGCATACCCAGCAATGGGAGATGCTGGCACACCCTTAGGCATGTTAGAACATATTGTTTAGAGGTTAAAACCCCCATGGATCAAACTTAATTCATGGACATCAACTTACATTGCCATGCCTTAAGTCATAACTCAAAACACATAGGGGGTAATAGGGAATGGGGGTTCATAACAAACAAACAGAAGGAAATCAGCATGCCAATTTAAGTGCTAAGATATACAGAAACAGCAAGCAAACATGGACACACAAGCAGTAAATACACATTGTTGTAGTGCTAAAAATTAAATCCGGACATACCAGTTTCAGAGAAACAAAGAAAGAAAAAGCAGTAGGTCTTGTGAACGGGCTACACTGCAGACAAGAAGAGGATATTATTGTGTGTGAGTACGAGTTCAGAAGGATTCTGAATTGTGTCCTGTGTTTGTGAAAGAGTCGTGCATTTATAGTGTTGAAAACCAGGCAGAAATAAGGTAAGAAAATAGTTAAGGAACTGAGTATCAATTAAGCATCAATTACACAAGACTTCCCTTAATTAAGGGATTCAAATTCAAACGGGTAAAAACAATTTAAGGAAAGAATTTGAATAAGCACTTTGTGCACAGCATGCAATTAGGGGCGAATACATAAAAGGTTATTTAAGGACAGGGTTTTGAAGTACATGGTTGTACAAATAAGGTAAGAAAATCAATTGACAACCAGTAAATCAAAGAATTAGGGATCTTGTAATTACTGACCCATGAATGAACCAAGTCGTAAAAGTTGCGAAGGGTTTTAACTTAGGTCGAGTCACAGAGAATATCAGCAAACAATGGAAAGAAATCAATCAGACCATATTCAGAGGGAAGTATGAACTAATCACAAATTTGAAAGCCACTTTAGACGGAAATTCATCATTTATAAAGAGCATACGAACATGTTAAGCATGAAAAGAAGATTGCCGTGTCATTGTAAAAATCAGTAGAAAAATCCAGCGTAGAAGAGTTTAGCAAAAGTCAGAATCATATGAAAACAAGGATGTCCAAACTCAGTTCAGAGACTCGAAGTTGGTCTGAAAGAGTTAGGGGTTTTGAAATAAAACCCTAGTTCAAGCAAACCACATGACCAAACTTGGAAGAATCCCCAAATTCTAGGGTTTCCACCATTAATCGAGTACAGAGATGAGAAGGCAAGTGATCAAAACAGGCTCAGAGGTCTCAGAGAAGAACTGAAACCTCTTGCATGTTTCTTTCAGTGGCAGCAACTCATGAGAAAACAATGATAGCAAGTAACACGCAGAATATAGTAGAAGAATTCAAAGAAAATAGAGTAGAAGAAACTGATACGAAACATAATGGAAAAACCTATAAGAACAGTAGAAAAAGCATGCTAAGCAGTTTTTAGAAGACACTTAAACAAAGCTCAACAGATGGAACTTGATAAGAAACACTTTAAGAACATAATAATGGGAAATACAGTAGAAGAAACACACGAGAATATAGTACAGGAAAATACAGTAGAAGAAATATACAAAAAGGCATACGAGAACACAATATAGTAGAAGAAGTATACATGAACACAGTAGAAGAAAATACAAGAGCGCAGTAGAAGAAAATACAAGAACACAGTAAAGGCAAATACACACAAAAGGAAAAAGAAAGTTAGAGAACATTTACATATTTTCAGAAAACCCTAGATCGGAAAAGAAATGGTTTTGAAAGTAATTTTTTAAAGAAAAGTCAGGAAAGTCATTTAAAAGCATAGGGAACGCATAGATACACAACGGATCTAAAGGAATCAGAAGAAACTCGAAGGGTTAGGGTTTCAAAAGAACCCTAGTAGTGAGAAAGGCTTTGAAAAGGTCACCGATCTAAGTCGGAGAAGTCCAAATCAGGCTCGAGCAACAATGGTACGCCGGAGTAAAATCGGAGATGGCCGTGGAACTCGAATCGAATGAAGCCTGGACTAAGCCTCGTCGTGGCCAGGCCTTGAATCTTCAAAAATCAGGCGCGTGGGAGTCATAGGAGGCCGGTGTAGGGCTTCCATAACCTTGGAATCCATGGATTCCGATGGCTTTCAGGGCGGAAGTGGTGGCTAGGGTTTGAGAAGCTTCGAGAGAGTATGAGAGAATGGAGGGTTCATAGGCGGCTGGTAGGTGGAAAATGAGAAGGGTTTGGGGTCATTTGGAATTAATTAAGGAAAGGGGAACGTGAGTCGTTGATCTGTTAGATCAACGACTGGGATTTAAAGGGGGGCCGGGTGGGTCGTTTAAACGGGCTATGGGTCAGGTAATTTTAGGAATTGGGCTGGGGTTCAGTTGTGGTAGAATTTAGGCTACAATCGAAATGAAATCTTGCTAGATTTTAAATAGCCATTTTTTCCCCATTTATTTTATAAAAATAGCAAATTAAATTCTGGAAATAAATTGAAAGTACTAAAAATTATTTATAACATATAAATATTAAATTAAAATACTGGAATCAATTTTGTAAGTATAAAAATGCAATTAAATCTTAAAATAGGCTAATGTTGCAATTATATGCAATTTAGCTTTAAAAATACTAAATAGATTTGTAAAATATACAAAAATTATGTTAGCTACATTTTAGTATAAATATAAAATTCCAATAACTAAATTACCAAAAAAATAATAATTTTGAAAATAATCATTGGGCTTTTATGGATGAAAAAGGGAAATAAATCAGTTTAAACCCTTAAAAATTATGTGAAAATAATAAAATGCTTGGACATACTTATACATGCATATATATTCTATTTTGAAGATATTCTGCATATAAAAAAAATAGACAGGGAAAACTTGGGTATCAACAGCTGCCCCTCTTTACCCGGGAAGGATGAAAGAGTTGTCGGGTAAAGACATGATGACCAATTTTGGCCGAACGAAATGTTTTGAAGAAATTTGGCCGTGCCCTGGCTTATGAGCTGCCTACATATCCTTGGTCTTACAGGAATCAGGCCCTATGTAGTTCGAGATCTGTCGGCGGAATATGCCGGTGGAGACCTTTCAAGAACGGACGCAATATTCGGGTTGGGATGAATGGTTAAGGTCTGATAGGGCTGCGGGCACCGGAACGGAATCGCTCCTGCCGGGATGGCCACTACTCGCCGGTTTACCTACAAATAAGCAATACAAACGCATATCGAACATAAATTTAAACATGATGCAAATTCCCGTCGGAACATGAATGTTGTCTTTGGACGGTTAGGATGACGTCTTTAGACCATGATGTCCTGGGCCATGAAGCGTATAATAAAGGATTCGCAGGCTATGAAATGATGCTCTCGGGCTATGAGAATGATGCCTCCGAACCATGATGCCTTTGAATAATGATATACAAAAGATTAAAGGGATCCTTAGGCCATGGCATAGTGTTCTCGGGCTATGCAAATGGTGCCTCCGAACAATGACGCCCTCGGATAATTTGGCGATCTTTCAGCCCATGAAATGCAGTGGGTGGCGATCTTTCAGCCATGCAGAATGTAAGGGCGGCGATATTTCAGCCATGCAGAAGGTAAATAAGGTGGCGATCTTTCAGCCATGCAAAATGTAAGGGCGGCGATCTTTCAGCCATGCAGAAGGTAAATAAGGTGGCGATCTTTCAGCCATGCAAAATGTAAAGGTGGCGATCTTTCGGCCATGCAAAATGTAAATAAGGTGGCGATCTTTCAGCCATGCGAAATGCAAAGGTGGCGATCTTTCAGCCATGCAAAATGTAAATAAGGTGGCGATCTTCCAGCCATGCAAAAATATAAATAAGGTGGCGATCTTTCAGCCATGAAAAATGCAAAGGTGGCGATCTTTCAGCCATGCAAAATGCAAAGGTGGCGATCTTTCAGGCATGTAGATGCAGATGGAGACAGCGTTTAGTCTCGGAAGGTAGAATGGTAGCCTTATGCAATGCAGAAAATGTAGATGGAGACAGTGTTTAGTCTCGGAAGGCAGAATGGTAGCCTTATGCAATGCGTGTATGCAGATGGAGACAGTGTTTAGTCTCGGAAGGCAGAATGGTAGCCTTATGCAATACAGTGTATGCAGATGGAGACAGCGTTTAGTCTCGGAAGGCAGAATGGTAGCCTTATGCAATGCAGAAAATGTAGATGGAGACAGTGTTTAGTCTCGGAAGGCAGAACGGTAGCCTTATGCAATGCAGTGTTTGCAGATGGAGACAGTGTTTAGTCTCGGAAGGCAGAATGGTAGCCTTATGCAATGGAGAATAAAGTAGAGTGGCAGATGGTAATAGAGTTTCTTAGCTGATAGCAAGTTTCGATGTCGAGATCGCTGGGGATACTGTGATATATAGGATATTACTGGCGTGCTGAGCTGACCAGTCGGTATGTGCAACAATCCTGAGAGTTGAATTCACGAATCGATGTTTGTCTTGTGGGTGTGTAGTATGCCATATGATTTTGTAATCCAAATGCCTGCATCCAAAGAAAAATTGTGAGTTTTGTAGATGTGAGGTTAGTTCGTACCCTTGCTGGCCTTGCTTGACCTGTTCGGCTTTGATCTAGTGATACGGTATGTATCATTGGGGTAGCGTTGCTGAACAAAGCGATTTCGATAATAAACATGCATGAGTTTGTAAAAAGATATGACATAAGTATATAGTTAAGAAATAGCTTTTTAGATGAACCGACGACTGTGACGTGGTTCAGGACATTGCAACCTCTCGTGCTACAGAATTTTGAGGGCCCTCCTCAAAATTCTGCCCCAGTTTAATGGATTGCTACTTCTGGCGGCTACTTGCGATGATCGGCTAAAATTACTTCGGAATTTTGAGGGTCCTCCTCAAAATTCTGCCCCAGTCAATTGTGGGGAAAATGAAAATTTTATTGAATTGTGACCGAACCCATAAGGCTGCCTACGTATCCCTTCTTAAACGGGAATCAGGTCAGACGTAGTTCAAATTACATCACATAGGAAAACATAAGATTACACATAGTAGCGCTTGACTGCATCTGAATTGATTGGTTTTGGCCAAACTTCTCCGTCCATTTCTGCAAGTATAAGGGCTCCTCCTGTTAGAACTCGGTGAACCATGTATGGACCCTGCCAGTTAGGAGAGAATTTCCCTTTGGCTTCATCTTGATGCGGGAAAATTTTCTTTAACACCAGCTGCCCCGGTGTGAACTGTCTCGGCTTGACTCTCTTGTTGAAGGCTCTGGACATTCTGTTCTGATAAAGCTGACCGTGGCAAACTGCATTCATTTTCTTCCTATCTATAAGAGCTAGCTNGGAAACCCAGTGGACTTTGGACAAGGCTATCTTAAAGAGTCATTATGTGGACAACATAACTGACTCGGCTAGGTTTGACCATGATGCATGCACAGTTAAACAGAGTAAGGTTTCTATGGGGTATTAGACTGGTACCCTTGAGCGAACAACTCAAGAGGGAAAGGCGCGGAACCGTCGACTACACAGTTGATCGACTGGTTTTACCGCAAATATGCCTTTACCAAATTTAGGGGGTGATAATATCGGAAGAGCGCAACCACTCATTATAAGCGTTGCTATGGTATTTTGTTTGGCACGAGTGGAATATGATGTTGAAAACATGCTTATGCAATAATTTAAACAAGTTGTCACGTATTTTCATGTTATAAAGCAATAATTACAACAGTTCTTCATAATTTAAAACAGTAATAAAGGAAAGCAGTTAAGGAAAGCGATAAAGAAAAGGGAAAGACTCAAAAGACAAGTTAGTTTTGTAGAAGAAGAGGGAATTAAATACTTAAAGGCATTAAGCAAATAAAGACATATAAAGAGGCGTGAAGTCACAATAATAGCCTGAAATGGTAAAAGCCTAAAGAAAACCCCAGCAGAATCGCCATGCTGTCGCGCCCCCTTTTTCTCTCGAAATCGGGTTTATGACATTTGGGAAGACAACTCGTTCCCTTTTGGGAATTGGGTTTTTGAAATGAAGAGTCGCCACCTAATGATTAAAGTGCATTAGGACACTAAGAAGGGTTTGATTTAAGTAACCAGAGATTGGGTAAGGGCTTGAAATTATCTCGAGGGGAAGGTGTTAGGCACCCCTCAGGATCCACTAGTGTGGTTCCCGGCCAAACTATTGTTGTGACTTAAGTGCAAATAACACATAGGCAAATAAAAACTTCAAGTAAGAGGGGATTTTCACATAATGGTTACAAATAAGCAAAGTTAGAAAGAACGAAAGGGAGAATGATTTTTCCTTATAGAAATAGTTTAAAATTTTGGAAAAGAAGCAAAGAATCAAAGAAACAAAGGGAAAGGGGGTCCTAGGTTTACAAATAATATGGATCACCCCACACAACATCCGGTAATCACTCCTCAGTAAGGGGCTACACGTGATGTTATCGCGTGGTCATCATATCCATATCTACCCTTTCCCACCCCGTTAAGGTATTAAAGCGTGGAATGGTCTCGTTTACTTATTGCATGCTATTACCCGCCCCAATCCTATCAGCCCCGAAGGTACTTGGGACTACTAATCCTAAAGGGAGGAGATATTGGCTAATTTGTGGTTTCAAAAGGTAAAATACTAAGGCGACAGGCAAAAACACATATAGCAAGTTTGGGGAAAGCATATAAACAAATAAAAGGCTCAAATACACCTCCTTTAAACAGAGAAAGCAAGTGATTAGCATGACTAACACATACTGTTTAAGGTCTAATTAATACTTGAAGGTTGAGGCAGACTAATTTATTACATAGTTCAGATAAGAAGCCCCAAGCAGGCCTGCCTGTTGGTTATAGCTAATAAAAACTGATTTAGTTTATAATTTTACCCTAAGGCTTGCCTAAGTGTTGAACGAGGGTCCTATAGGCATGATATCTACTGATTTTAGAAACAATGAAATAAACTGAATACATACTGATTAAGAAAGGTTGCCAGATTATTAAAGGAAGACAAGTTTTAGCAAAAGATTATAGGTTCTGCAAAATGGTAACACATCGTTATTACTAGTTTTAGACTTATAAGCGAGTGAAGCGATTCAGACTTGATTAATAGCTCCTATAGACATGTTTTCTATGCGTTGTTGACTTTAAACCCTTTTATAGACATGGTAAAATGCAGGAACCCTATAAACATGATATCTAGGTGTTGAATTTTATTTAANCTTGACTCGGCCAAAAATGCTCCGGGGTATAAACCCTGCCGGTTCTTGTCATACCCTGTGCCGCAACAGCTTCCCCGAACTTGACCTTCCCTTTTCTTCTTGCCTCGGCTGTGTAGTCCCATGGTATAGCCTTTGTATGGAACGGTGTTATGGCTGACATCGCCACTGGAATTGGCGTGGCCATCTTTACTCCGAATGGAGCCTGCACCTTGGGCGGTAAAACTGCAATCTCAAATGGTGTAGGTGCCTTTGCTGGAGACACGAATTCAACCTCAATTGGTGCTGGCGTCTTTGCAGATGGTGGGGCTTCGAACTCAAGTGGCATGGACATATTTACCTCGGCGCCCCCAGAGGGCTGAATCTGGATCACAATCGGATTAAGGGTGACTATTGGCTTATTTGGATCATCGCCTTCTGTGATCAAACGATCGATCCCTTGGGGTCCCAATCATCCTCTATTTCAATCATGTGAACGCCTCCACCCTTGTGATCTGGCAGAGGGTTATTGCGGACATTTGGAGCAGGCTCCTTTGCTATAATGATCTTGTTATCGATCAAAGTCTGGATCTATCTTTCAGAGAGCGGCATTCATCAATGGTATGTCCTTTCATGCCGGAATGGTATGCACAGGATTTATTTGGATTGACCCACTGAGAAGGGTTTTCGGGGGTTATAGCAGGGATAGGGGTGACATAACCAGCAACTTTGAGCCTTTCGTACAACTGGTCAATTGGTTCAGCAATGGCTGTACCTGCGGTCAAAATTTGGTCGAGGTCTAGGGAAGTTTTGACGTGGGGGAGGTGATTGATAGTGGGATGGTTGGGTGTTGTAGGCTTGGTAAACATATGCTGGTTGGGAGTATTTGGGTGAAGTAGGCTGATATGCGGGAGGTGGGGATGACTGATAAGTGGGTGGTGGAGTATGGTAAGAGGGTGAGGGTGCTTGGTAATTTGAAGTAGGTTGATAGGTGAGTGGAGGCATAGGATAGGTTTGGTATTTGATAGGGGATTTGGTCCTCTGTGCAACCATTACAGCACCTACGTCCCTTTTCTTGGACGTACCACCAGACTGTAAAGCCTTATTGGTAGCTTGCAATGCTTCAAAGTTCGTAACCATACCACTCTTGATGCCTTCCTCGATCCTTTCTCCTAGCTTGATAATGTCAAAAAATTTGTGGCCTTCGATCATCATCAGTCTCTCATAATACTGTGGATCTTAGGCCCGAACGAAGAATTTGTTCATTTGCTCTTCTTCCAAAGCAGGCCTAACCTTAGCAGCTTCTGATCTCCATTGAGTAGCATACTCACGGAAGGTCTCTGTAGGTTTCTTCTTCAAGTTTTGAATATATAACACATCTGGTGCATTCTCTGTGTTGAACCTAAATCTGTCGATAAAATCAGACGCCATGCTTACCCAGTTCGACCACTTCTTTGGATCTTGGAAAATGTACCAGGATAAAGCGTCTCCCTTCAGGGTCCTCATGAAAAGCTTCATGCGTATTTTCTCGTCTCTTCCCACTCCGACCAGCTTGTCACAGTATGTTCTCCAGTGGACCCTTGGATCCCCTGTACCATCAAACATCTCGAACTTGGGAGGTTTGTACCCCTCGGGCAGTTCGACATCGGGCTGTATGCAAAGATCTTCATAGCTTAGCCCCTCAATTCCCTTACTACCTTCAACGCCTTAAATTTTGCTAGTCAACTTTTTAAGCTCTTCGGCCAGATTTCTGATGAGCAGGTCCTTATCATCGAACTCGGGTGTGCTTGAGATGGGGTGGGTGGAGTGTGGCACAATCTCCACGTAGATGGGGGTATTATGTTGGGTGTGGCAGTGGTCATTTGTGGGGTTCTGGAGTTCTGGGATGAGCAGTGGGGTGTTATTTGAGGTATGGCAGGTATTGAAGTGGTGGTGAGGAGCGGGATGGTTTTGTTACTTTGGGATGTTTTGCGGAGGTACAGGATTCTGAATATTTGGGAAAGTAACCTCTGGAGTGGTGAGGGGAAATGACAAATTTGCCAGATTCCGGACTTGATCAAGTTCTTCCTGAAACTTCCACAGCTTTTGTTCTAGTTGGGATGCATTTTCCTTGGGGACCAGAGTACCATGAGTGACCTCTACCCGTTCAGTTGAGTTGTTCGAATCTTCCATTTTTCCTTTTTTGTGTCTGACAGGACTGGGAGGAGTAGTAAATGGAGGGCCCCCGGATCTCGTAAAATATGATGATGTTGCCAGAGTTCACGAACTAACCTTTGGGAAGGGGAATAAATAAAGAAAAAGTAAAAACAAAAAAGGTAACAAGTCAATGAGGATCATAAAAAAATGTTGCAATATTTAAACACATAGTGTCAGAATATAAAGCGTGTCCTAATTTAGGAGCCTCGTTGTGCCCGAGGTAGGCCTAGCGACAAATTGATTTAGAGAACTTAGAATGCTAAATGCCTCATTTTATTGATAAAAGTAGACAAATCCCAAAACGACACTAAATAAAAGGAAATAAAAATGTTACTAGTGGCCATAGACCTTATTACATTTTATAAAGCAGAAATGAAAACTCCTATTTATTTGGTCCCAGAAGAACCTTCCCCAGACTCGGCATCTTTGGCTCCATTGCACGGCTTCACCAGCTCGCGAAGTCCCAGCAACATGTAGGCTCTGGCTAGGTGCCCGCCCTCGTTTCCTTCAGCATTCTGGAAATCCTTGATCCTTTTAAGAAATTTCCTTTCCAGCTCAACTAAATCCCGCTCCAAGTATCCCAGTCGCTTGTTGGCACTGACAGCCATGTCTTTCCATTCTTCAATTAGCCTTTGGTTGGCTTCTTGTATTTCACGGTGCTCACTTTCACATTCCAGAATCCTCTTGCGTAGTTGGTTGTACTTGACCTGTGCTTCAGCCTTTTCATCGATGATCATGTGACCTCGAACAAACCCGGGTTGACCCAGACCATTGTGATTATCCTCCAACCAACCGGAATAGTAAGGAGTACAACCAGCATGGTATCTATCTGGTTCGATTGTATCTCTTCCCATGACGATCTTGCAGTGCCACATATGCTGAGCTTGGCACTTGTAAGGCTATCGGCAGCCTGGAAGTCAGCCCGGAAATGACTCATCTTGTCGACCCTGGGTACAACCTGCTTCCTACCAGCTTGCCTCATAACTCGGATAGGGACGTAAGGGTACGTTCCTCTCAGACCGATCAATATCAGAAAAGGTGCGTCTCGGGATCGGGCGATGAATTCTTCTGTTGGAAACCATTCGAACATCCATTGTACTTGCTCTTCGGTCAGATTATCAAATAGCTTGAACCATCCTTTGGCATCCTCTGGCTGAGAAAACATATCAGGGATATAATTCATTCGCTTTGGGTGATGGAAAGCGATATGATCGTCCCAGTCCCATCGTTGGATCTCTTGTCGGTATTCACCCTTTTGTAGATGCTCCATGAGCCACAGCTGTAGTAGCAAATTGCAACCCTCGAAGTGACTAGCTCCCCGTTGACATTTCTCTAGGGCTCGGTATATTTCTGCGACAATCATGGGCGCAGTGCTGAATGATTGCCCTCCAATTCATTCCATTAAAGTTTTAATTACCATGGCTAGTCGGGTGTGGATTCTTGCCTTCTTCATTGGAAACACAATCGTCCCCAAAAAAATAAAACATAAATACAAAGACCCTTCGATGGATATGACCCAATGAGGTAATGGCAAACTCATCAGGATAGGTACGGTAAGATTTGCTGTGACTGTACCTTTCGTACAAATAGTCAAAGGGAATGTACGACTCTTTCAAGCATGTCAAGTCTGGATTCTTCTTTAAACCCATCATTTTGAGAAAACCTCTACCCTTGCGGTTTTCCGGCATTAACAAACCCGGAGTTTCCCATGGTATACCAGCCAGCCCTCCTATTTCCTCGAGCAGGGGTGTCATCTCAACGTCTCCGAAGCGGAACACAGACCTATCACAATCCCAGAATAGCGCAGAAGCTTCTATGTTTTTGTTGTTGGGTTGGATTTCCAGGAGAGAAGGTAGATTTCTTAGGTATTTCCGAACAAGAGTCTGATCGCTGGAATGAAGATCATCCCACCAACTTAGCAATTTTGGGTGGATGTTGGTGACCATGCCGAATCTGGGGACTTCGTACCTCATGTTAATGCAAGACAAAAGGGTTAGGCCCTTACCCCCACCGGACTCGACTATTAAATATCAATAATTGGCATAAAAGCATTTAGTTCTCCAAATAAATGCAAAAAACGTGACGATGTCCGTTTGGGTTTTAGGGAAACCCAGTGGACTTTGGACAAGGCTATCTTAAAGAGTCATTATGTGGACAACATAACTGACTCGGCTAGGTTTGACCATGATGCATGCACAGTTAAACAGAGTAAGGTTTCTATGGGGTATTAGACTGGTACCCTTGAGCGAACAACTCAAGAGGGAAAGGCGCGGAACCGTCGACTACANTTAGAAGACACTTAACCAGAGCTTAGCAAATGGAACTTGATAAGAAACACTTTAAGAACATAATAATGGAAAATACAGTAGAAGAAACACACGAGAATATAGTATAGGAAAATACAGTAGAAGAAATATACAAAAAGGCATACGAGAACACAATACAGTAGAAGAAGTATACATGAACACAGTAGAAGAAAATACAAGAGCACAGTAGAAGAAAATACAAGAACAAAGTAAAGGCAAATACACACAAAGGGAAAAAGAAAGTCAGAGAACATTTACATATTTTCAGAAAACCCTAGATCGGAAAAGAAATGGTTTTGAAAGTAATTTTTGAAAGAAAAGTCAAGAAAATCGTTTAAAAGCTTAGGGAACGCATAGATACACAACAGATCTAAAGGAATCGGAAAAACCTCGAAGGGTTAGGGTTTCAAAAGAACCCTAGTAGTGGGAAAGGCTTTGAAAAGTCACTGATCTAAGTCGGGGAAGTCCAAATCAGGCTCGAGCAACCATGGTACGCCAGAGTAAAACCGGAGATGGCCGTGGAACTCGAATCGAATGAATCCTGGACCAAACCTCGTCGCGCCCAGGCCTTGAATCTTCAAAAATCAGGCGCGTGGGAGTCATAGGAGGCCGGTGTAGGGCTTCCATAACCTTGGAAGCCATGGATTCCGGTGGCTTTCAGGGCGGAAGTGGTGGCTAGGGTTTGAGAAGATTCGAGAGAGTTTGAGAGAATGGAGGGTTCAGAGGCGGCTGGTAGGTGGAAAATGAGAAGGGTTTGGGGTCATTTGGAATTAATTAAGGAAAGGGGAACGTGAGCCGTTGATCTGTTAGATCAACGGCTGGGATTTAAAGGGGGGCCGGGTGGGTCGTTTAAACGGGATATGGGTCGGCTAATTTTAGGAATTGGGCTGGGGTTCAATTGGGTTCAGTTGGGGTAGAATTTAGGCTACAATCGAAATGAAATCTGGCTAGTATTTTAAATAGCCTACTTTTCCCCCATTTTATTTTAATAAAAATGGCAAATTAAATTCTGGAAATAAATTGAAAGTACTAAAAATGATTTATAACATATAAATATTAAATTAAAATACTGGAATCAATTTTGTAAGTATAAAAATGCAATTAAATCTTAAAATAGGCTAATGTTTCAATTATATGCAATTTAGCTTTAAAAATACTAAATAGATTTGTAAAAATATACAAAAATTATGTTAGATACATTTTAGTATAAATATAAAATTCCAATAACTAAATTACCAAAAAAATAATAATTTTGAAAATAATCATTGGGCTTTTATGGATGAAAAAGGAAAATAAATCAGTTTAAACCCTTAAAAATTATGGAAAAAATAATAAAATGCTTGGACATACTTATACATGCATATATATGCTATTTTGACGATATTCTGCATACAAAAATAGACAGGAAAAAATTGGGTATCAATAGTTGTTCGTTAAGAAGAAGGACGGATCGATGAGGATGTGTATAGATTACCAACAGTTGAACAAGTTTACAATCAAGAATAAGTATCCATTGCCGAGGATTGATGATTTGTTTGATCAGCTTCAGAGTGCCAAGGTATTTTTGAAGATTGACTTGAGATCTGGCTACCATCAGTTGAGGATTAGGGCATCCGATGTCCCTAAGACAGCTTTCCGCACTCGTACAGGCATTATGAGTTCTTGGTGATGTCAGTTGGGTTGACAAATGCCCCAGTAGCTTTTATGGATTTGATGAACCAGTGTTCAAGCCTTACTTGGATTCATTCGTGATAGTCTTCATTGATGATATTTTGATCTATTCCCACAGCCAGGAGGAGCATGAGCAGCATCTGAGAGTGGTTCTTCAGACTTTGAGAGATAGTCAGTTGTATGCTAAGTTTTCGAAGTGTGAGTTCTGGTTAAGTTCAGTTGCATTCTTGGGTCATGTTGTATCAGCAGAGGGTATTCAGGTAGATCCGAAGAAGATAGAGGCAGTCAAGAACTGGCCTAGACCCGCATCAGCTACAGAGATCCGGAGTTTCTTGGGTTTGGCAGGCTATTATCGTCGGTTTGTGGAGGGGTTTTCATCTATTACAGCCCCGATGACCAGGTTGACCCAGAAGGGTGCCCAGTTCAGGTGGTCGGACGAGTGTGAGGCGAGCTTTCAGAAGCTCAATGTTACGCCCCGCAGTATTACGTCGATGTTATGCTCTGCAGTAATATGTTACGATGATGTTACGCCTTGCAGCATTACATTACGATGATGTTATGCTTCGCAGTATTAAGTTATGACAGTATTGCACCAAGCAGTATTACATTACGGTGATGTTACGCTTCGCAATATTAAGTTACGACATTGTTGCACCTAGCAGTATTACATTACGGTGATGTCACGCTTCGCAGTATTAAGTTACGACGATGTTGCACCCTGAAGTATTGTACGTTAAATTTATCGTAAGGTAATTGACATCAGTCCAAGTAAAAGATTATTTGAAGATTATAAGGATTATGCTATTTCACAAGCGATTATTAAATTCATGAAGGTGAAAGGGGGAGCAAGTCAAAGAAAATAAATTTTGTCCAAGTTTGGCATGTTGGGGGTAAAATACTGCCCAAGCTAAAATCCCCGGTATTTATGGACTAGTGTCATACAAGGTACTACATGACCATGCTAGTAAGGTGTATAAGGTGTGTTAAAAGTGAATAGTATTTTAAGTAATTCAAGATAATTCTTAATTACGTGGATAATTGATTAATTATTAGATTAGTGAGGATTAATGAGTTGATTAAGGAGTTAGGTGGATGATTTTTGGATAAGACTTATAACCATTTAGGTGGCAGCCATAGAGGTCTTGAATGATGACTCTTAATTTTATATGAAAGGTGGCAAAGATTGGAGAAATTATTGGCCAACTAAGCCATAAAGTGGGACAACTCCCAAAGGTTAAGAAAACCTTTCCAAATTCATTTTCTAGTCTCTACAATGACATGAAAGCTTCAGCAACTCAATAAACCTTTTAGCAACGTGAATTTTGCTACAAAAATCACATGAGACTACGTTATGTTATAGCAACGGTATTTTGCGATTTTAAAGGAGTACGGTGCAATCTTTCTCAAGAATATCATACGGATTTTCCCTTACTTCAATATGTCTATACGTGTTATCGCAATTAACGGGTGTTAAAGGGATTGTCAAGAGAATCGGTTCAGGTATGTTAAGGCTATCCCTTCTTTCTTTTGGCATGATCCATACGATACGAACGAAACGTGCAAATGCACAAATTCCATAAATGACTCTATTCATAGAAGTATTCGAGATATCTATGTTCTTGAATTTCCATGTGTCAAAATATTTATCATATGTTCATGGGTCTCAGAAAAATACGAAAGTTGAAAAGAGTTTACTTTATGATATTACTCAAAGGCAAAATGGTCTTATGACATTCTAAAAGATTTTATTAACGTACTATTCATGCATTGCATTCATGGGAAATGTTATGGCGTTATATACGCACCACCACCTGATTAGTGGCCGATATGATATGATGGGATGCCCTCAGAGGCTGATGATGTTATGAAACATGTACCTATGCACGACATAACATTCATAAGCATATGCATGACGCTAAAAGTAATTTATGATTTACAGAGTTATCCAGACTTACAGGTTGAGTCAGTTACTCTATATTTCTTCCATGTCTGTTATGTACTTATTTATATGCCTTACATACTCGGTACATTTTTCGTACTGACGTCCCTTTTTCCTGGGGATGCTTCGTTTCATGCCTGCAGGTCCCGATAGACAGGTCGAGAGCCCTCCAAGTAGGCTATCAGCTCAGCGAAAGATGTTGGTGTGCTCCATTTGCTTCAGAGTTGCTTGTTTGGTTAGTATGATTTAGATGTGTATTGTTTGGTATGGCGGGACTCTATCCCGACCTTTATGATATTTATGTACTCTTAGAGGCTTGTAGACATATGTCGTGTACGTGAAAGATTGTACGGCCTTGTCGGCCTATGTTTTGAGTTTATATATAAATGATTATGTTGGCCTATTAGGCATGTCACATGTATATGATGATGTAATAAGAAAGATACGTTACGTTGGTACTCGATTGAGTAAGGTACGGGGTGCCCATCGCGGCCCGATCGGTTTGGGTCATGACACTCAAGACAGCTTTGACTATAGCGCCGGTGTTTGTTTTGCCCACAGGTTCAGGGCCATATACAGTTTATTGTGACGCATGTCGTATTGTACTTGGTGCGGTGTTGATGCAGGATGGCAAGGTCATTGCTTATGCTTCATGGCAGTTGAAGATTCATGAGAAGAACTATCTGGTTCATGATTTGGAGTTAGCATCCATTGTTCACGCGTTGAAGATTTGGAGGCACTATCTGTATGGGGTATCATGTGAGGTGTTCACGGATCACAAGAGTTTGCAATACTTGTTCAAGTAGAAGGAGCTAAATTTGAGGCAGAGAAGGTGGTTGGATCTATTGAAAGACTATGATATCACCATTTTATATCATCCGGGGAAGGCCAATGTAGTGGCCGATGCTTTGAGTAGGAAGTCAGCCAGTATGGGCAATCTTGCGTATATTCCAATTGGTGAGAGACCGTTTGCATTGGATGTTCAGGCTTTGGCCAATAAGTTCGTGAGGTTGGATGTTTCTAAGCCCAGCCGTGTGTTAGCTTGCACAGTCGCTCGTTCTTCTTTATTGGAACGTATCCGATATCGGCAGTATGATGATCCTCATTTGTGTGTCCTTAGGGACACGGTACGGCACGGTGGTGCCAAGCAGGTCACAGTTGGGGATGATGGAGTTTTGAGGATGCAGGGTTGTATTTGAGTGCCTAATAAGGATGGACTTCGAGAGTTGATTCTAGAGGAGGGCCATAGTTCCCGGTACTCTATTCATCCAGGCGCCGCTAAGATGTATCAGGATTTGCGGCAGCATTATTGGTGGAGGAGGATGAAGAAGGACATTATTGCATATGTTGCTCGGTGTTTGAATTGTCAAAAGGTAAAGTACGAGCATCAGAGACCTGGTGGTTTGTTCCAGAAGATTGAGATTCCTAAGTGGAAGTGGGAGCGTATCACTATGGACTCGTTGTTGGACTCCCGCGTACTCAGAGGAAGTTTGATTCAGTGTGTGTTATTGTTGATAGGCTAACCAAGTCAGCACATTTCATTCCTATGGCAGTCTCCTATTCTTCCGAGAGGTTAGTTGAGATCTATATCCGGGAGATTGTTCGTCTTCATGGTGTGCCAGTGTCTATCATTTCGGACCGAGGTACATAGTTTACCTCACATTTCTGGAGAGTAGTTCAGTATGAGTTGGACACACGGGTCGATTTGAGCACAACATTCCATCCTCAGACGTACAGGCAGTCCGAGCGTACTATTCAGATTTTGGAGGATATGCTCTGAGCTTGTGTTATTGACTTTGAAGGCTCGTAGGATCAGTTTTTACCTTTATCGGAGTTTGCCTACAACAACAGTTACCAGTCGAGCATCCAGATGGCTCCTTATGAGGCTTTATATGGTAGGAGGTGTCGGTCACCGGTTGGATGGTTTAAGCCGGGAGAGGATCGGTTGCTGGGTACGGATCTAGTACAGGAGGCCTTGGACAAGGTCAGGATAGGCTTCGTACAACTCAGTCCAAGCAAAAAAGTTATGCCGACCATAAGGTTCGTGATGTGGCATTCATGGTTGGCGAGCGGGTGTTGCTTCGGGTGTCGCCTATGAAGGGCGTGATGAGATTTGGGAAGAGGGCAAAGCTTAGCCCTAGATTTATTAGCCTGTTTGAGATTCTTTATCGAGTGGGAGAGGTGGCTTACAGACTTGCGTTGCCGCCGAGCTTATCTGTCGTGCATCCACTGTTTCATGTATTCATGCTTCGGAAGTATCACGGCGATCCATCCCACGTGTTAGACTTCAGCACTGTCCAATTGGACAAGGACTTGTCCTATGAGGAGGAGCCGGTAGCTATTCTAGACCGGCAGGTTCGTCAGTAGAGATCGAAGAGTTTCCCTTATGTTCGTATTCAGTGGAGAGGTCAGCCTGTTGAGGCAGCGACCTGGGAGTCCGAGTCCAATTTGCGGAGCCAATATCCCCATCTTTCTCCGACTCAGGTACTTCCTTCTTATGTTCGTTCGAGGACGAACGGTTATTTTAGAGGTGGAGAATGTGATGACCCAAAAGGTCATCACTTGTTTTGAAAATAAATTATGTGTTCCGAGGCCTTAAAACCACCCTTTTGTATCACCTCGATTTGCGTGCACAGTCTGGGTGTGTATCCAGAAAGCCATTATGTGAGAATTTGTGAAAAATGATAAATTTTGCTTTTAAAATGAATTTAAGTTGACTTCGGTCAACATTTTGGATAAACGGACACGGACCAGTGATTTGGCGGTCTCAGAGGGTCCATAGGAAAATATGAGACTTGGGCGAATGCCCGGAATTGAATTCCGAGGTCCCAAGCCCGAGAAATGAAGTTTTGAAGAAAATTGTTTATCTGAAATTTTAAGAGTTTTTGGAAATTTGAATGTATTGGAATTTGATGGTATCGGGCCCATATTTTAGTTTCGGAGCCCGGTACAGGTCTCATATGGTATTTAAGTTGAGCCCGTAAAATTTGGTAAGAAACGGATTTGATATGACGTGAATCGGACCATCTGTTGTTAAAAATGGAACTTAAGAGTTCATGAGATTTTTCTTTGATTTTGATGCTAAATACATAATTATTGGTGTTATTTTGCTGATTTGATCGCACGAGCAAGTCCGTATGATGTTTTTGGACTTGCGTGCATGTTTGGTTTGGAGCCTCGAGGGCTCGGGTGAGTTTCGGATAGGCCACGAAGTGTTTTGAACTTAGGAAAAATCGTTGTGTGTTGCAGGTCTGCAGGCTTCGCAATTGCGAGCTCGCATTAGCGAACACCTATTCGCATTTGCGAAGACTGGGCTGGGCAGGCCTTGGTCGCAAATGCGACCTTTCCTCGCAATTGCGATGTCGCAAATGCGACATGTCCCTCCCAAATGCGAAGGTGACAGTACTTCCCCATGGTCGCAAATCCGACAAATTCTTCGCATTTGCGAAGATAGCAGGTTCCAAAGGGGTTCGCAATTGCAAACCCTGGTCGCAATTGCGACATCTGCGACCTGCTAAATCATAACTTAGCCGAAAATCTTTCATTTTTCAAACTCTCTCAAACCCTAAGCTCTCTTGGGAGATTTTCCAAAGAAAAGTTCTTCTCCAAATCGATTGTAAGTCATTTCTAACTCATTTTCTTTAATCTATAACATCTTTTTACATGATTTCAACTCAAGATCAAAGGTTTTCATGGGGGAAATTGGGTGTTTTGGATAGAACTTAGGATTTTTAAATTTTGGGTATTTGGACCTCGATTTGAGGAAATTATATTTTTGAGTTCGTGGGTGAATGGGTAATCGGGTTTTGGTTCGAACCTCGGGTTTTGACCATGTGGGCCCGGGGTCAATTTTTGACTTTTTGGGGGAAATCATTTGAAAACCTAGTATCATGCATTAGAATTGATTCATATAGCATTTATTAATATTATTAAGTAAATTGTGGCTAGATACAAGCGACTTGGTGGTGGAAACAAGAGGTAAAGCGGTAGGTGAGGCTTGAATTGTGTTCGTGGCATCGAGGTAAGTGTTTGGTCTAACCTTAGCTTGAGGGATTAGGAGTTGTGTCTTAATTGCTATGTGTTAATTGTGGAGTACGACGTATAAGCATGGTGACGAGTATCTATACGTTGATGTCAAGCATGCCCGTGAGTTTCGTATTGTAATTGTTGTGACTCCATTGTGATATATTCATGCTTAATATGATGATTATCATTGTTGGTTCCCTTGCCGGGATGTTATTGTTTATGATTGTAACGACCCGACCGGTCGTTTTGAGCTTTTGCACTTCGCTCTCCAGTCTCGGGCATGACTAGCCCCGTGTGATGTATTATGACTTATGTAAATCGTTGATTTTGGTTTTCAGGACAATCAGAATGAATTTGGAAGAGCAGTTCTCAGTTTGAAGCTTAAAATTTAAAAGGTTTGACCAAGTTTTGACTTGTTTATATATGATCTCGGATTGGAATTTTTATGATATGATTAGCTCCATTAGGTGATTTGGGACTTAGGAGCGTGATTGGAAGGTACTTTGGAGGTCCGTAGAAGGTTTAGGCTTGAATTGGCGAAATTAGAATTTTAGCGTTTTTCGGTCGATATGTGATATATTGATTTAGGGGTCGGAATGGAATTTCGGAAGTTGGAGTAGGTCCATTGTGTCATTTGTGACGTGTGTGCAAAATTTCAGGTCATTCGGACGAGGTTTGATAGACTTTTTGATCGAAAGAGAAATTTGAAAGTTTTTGGAATTCTTAGGCTTGAATCCGATGTGATCTTGGTGTTTTTATGTTGTTTTGAGTGTTCCAAAGATTGGAACAAGTTTGAATGATGTTATGGGATGTGTTGGTATGTTTGGTCAAAGTCCCGGGAGCCTCGGGTGTACTTCGGATGTTCAAACGGTCAATTTCGGCCTTTGAGGAGCTGCTGGTTTTCTGGTGTTTTAGCAGCAGATTTCCCTTGATCGCGATCGCGGGGCAATTATTGCGATCGCGTAGAGTAGGGAGTGAGGCAAGCAGATTTGTTCTATGCGATTGCGTAAGAAGGTTTCCGATCGCATAGGTTGGGCAGTCTTGAGCAGTGCGGTCGCATGGGTCTCCTTGCGATCGCGTAGTAGAAAAGAGGGGCGCATGAGGTGGAGCATTGTTCTTCGCGACCGCGTGAGGGAGTACGCGATCGCATAGGTTAGTGGGTTGCAGCTTCGCGATCGCGTGGGCACGTGTGTGATCGCAGTGAGTAAAATTTGGATGCTGTGAGTTTGTGTTTCGTGATCGCGTGGGTGATCCCGCGATCGCAGTGTATTAATGACCTGGGCAGTATTAAATAGCCAATCCGCGACCCTTCTTCATTTTTTCACCATTTGTGAACGAGATTGAAGCTTTTGAGAGGGATTCTTGAGGAAACCAAAGGGTAATTTCTTGGAGGTAAGATTCTTGACTTCATAACTCATTTATATGTGATTAAAGGCCTAACTAGTGGTGAAATTTTGGGAAAAATCAGTGCAAAATGGGTAATTAGGGCTTGAGATTTTGGAGACCTTTGAGTGGGGATTTGAGGGGCCATTTGAGGTCTGATTTTGATGTTGTTGATATGGATAGACTCGTGAGAGGTGAAGATTCTATTGATGTAATTTTTATCGGATTCCGAGACGTGGGCCCGGGAGGCCGGGTTTGGCCAATTTCGGGATTTTTGAGTTAATTCGATTATTTGCGCTTGGACTTTGTTCCTTTAGCGTGTATTAATGAGGTGGAACTGATTTTGGTTAGATTCGGAGCAATTGGAGACTGATTCGAGAGGCAAAGGCACCGCGGACTAGAGTTTGGACCGTTTAGAGGTAAGTAATGATTGTAAATGTTGTCGTGAGGGCTTAAAACCCCGGATGTCACATCGTTGTGCTATTTTGAGGTGATGCACACGCTAGATGACGAGCGTAGGGTTGTACACCGCTAGGGATTGTGACTTAGTCTGTCCTCTATGACTGTTTAACTGCGTATTGAATGAAAACTGTTTGTTATCATCATGTTTTGGGCTAAATGCTATGTTTGGGCCTCGTGCCAGCTGTTTTGGACCCTTATGGGACTTTTACTACTTTTCCTCACTGTTTTGACTTAATGATTGTACTCAGTCGTGCTGCATTTTTATAATTTCCTAACTCAGCCTTATTTGCTAAATTTTGGCACTATAAATGATATTTGAGCTGAACGTCATGTTTTACTTATTGTCAGAGTGACTTGTGGGGTTGATGGCTGAGAGAGGCCGAAGGCCTGATTGTGAGATTGATGACTGAGATAGACCGAGGGTCTGATTGTGAGGTTAATGACTGAGAGAGGCCGAGGGCCTGGTTGTGAGGATTATATATTTATGGATCGGGCTGCACGCCGCAGCGATATATGGATCAGGCTGCACGCCGCAGCGATATATGGATCGGGCTGCACGCCGTAGCGATATGTTCAATCGGACTGCACGCCGCAGCGATATAGAGCTTGGGCTGTAGGAGCCCCTCCGGAGTCTCCACACCCCTAGTGAGCGCAGTCGACTATATATATGGATCGGGCTGCACGCCGCAACAGTTTTTATATGGTACCTTTTGAGGGTGAGTGCTGAGTGTGAGCGCTGATTGATAAGAGTTGAGTCATGAGTGACGGAGAGGCTTTCTCGAGGGCCTATATATACATGTATATGGGGGATGCTTTGCCCGAGGGGCCTGTTTATGAACTTACTATTTTCCCTCCTCCTTGAAGTGAGTTTCTGTTGAATATGTTGATTTAATTACTGCTTTCACTCATCTTTAGACCGAGCCTCTATTGAAATGTTAAACAAATATTTTTAAACAACTTTCCTTTGAATTGAAGATTTTACAAGGTATTCGAAATTTAATCACTGATTTGGCTTTGTTACTTCCACTAAGATTTTTAAGTTACGAAATGGTTATAATTTCTGTTTGCCCGAGGGACTGTATACGAATTATGTTTTGGCCAAGGGGCCGATTATGATTTTCATCATTTCACTGAACTTATATTGAAAACTGTTAGAAAGGCATTTTCAAAGGATTTTTCCCGAAATGGGAGTTGAACGAGGTGATTTGATTGGTATCCTGTTTTGGACACATGCGGTATTCTCTATGGTGACATGATGTGGTTTGCCTGATTTCTTACTGCCCAGACTTTATTTACTTTTATTACGTACTGAGTTGGAGTACTCACATTACTCCCTGCACCTTGTGTGCAGATTCAGGTATTTCTGAACCCGGTAGCGGGTGTTGATCGCTTGGAGGCAGAGTCATCGGAGTTTAGCAAGGTAGCTGCCCGGCGTTCGCAGCACAGTTTTTCTCCCTCTTGTTTTCATTAGACTGTATTTAGTACATTTTCTGACTTTTCGTTATATTCAGATTTTTTTGTAGATGCTCATGACTATTGACACCCCGATGTCGGGCTTGTGTATTTATTCCGCACTATTCATTTAAACTTACATCACGAGATTATTGATTAATAAATGGTATAAAAATAACTTTTATTGAATAATGGTAGATTCGGGAGTTGTGTCGGCTGACATAGTTTCACGATAGGCGCCATCACAACCGGATCGGTTTTGGGTCGTGACAAGTTGGTATCAGAGCCTAGGTTACATAGGTCTCACGAGTCATGAGCAGGTTTAGTAGAGTCTCGCGAATCGGTATGGAGACGTCTGTACTTATCCTCGGGAGGCTGCAGAACCTTTAGGAAAAACTTAACATTCTTGAATTCTTATTGTGCGTCCTTAGATTCAGCTTGAATGTAACTCTTTGAATTCCTTACACGCGTTCGTATGCGCACATGAGCTCTCGATATCAGCTGTGCATTGGCGACTTGTGATTCCCTGATCGAGGAGTGAGATGTGACCTCAGTGTGTTAATGTTTGGCCAGTCTGGAGGACTTGAGGCCGGATTTTGCCTATAGCTTGAGCTTGAGGCGTTGATCATGTGAGCATGTGCTTTTGGATTTGTATGTTCGATAGTGTCCCTGTTAGTAGGAGTGATGACTGGATAGCTATGTGATGAGTATGATGTGACTACGGGTGTGTGCATATGATTTGAACGAGACAAGAAGGGTCTGCTTGGGGGTAGTAAGAACTATTCGGTGCTTGATTTCTATCGTGATTTGTATAGCCCGAGTTGTAGTCGGGTTGAAGGACCTTTTCATGTTGCCTAGTTGGGAAGTGAAGTAAATTTCACGTTGTGATATGAGTTCAGACTCTGGAAGATTAAGTGACTGCGTAATGTTTATGCCGGTGGAAGGGTATGAAGAGATGCTAGTTTGAGGCGAAGCAGGTGGATTATCTCCCGCGGATTGTTCTAAAGTTTGTGTGATCCTTATGTCGTTTATTGGAAGATCTTTGTTACCAGTGAAAGATATGTGTTACAATTTGAATTTGGGTTGGTTAAGAGAGTAGGCTTGACTGTTATGAGGGTGAATGCGAGATCTGCAGAAGATTTAAAGTACTAGATGGTCTGTGTTTCACGAGCTTATGAAGGATTGAGTTTAATCTCACTATGGTATTATGGCAGTAATAGAGTATATGCGTTAGGAGTTATTTTGTGTTTTGATTTATGGCTTTGAGCCAAGTGGGGAGTCTGCTATTGATTAATTGATTGCACGGTTATATGCTATGTTGGTTCCAGTTTGAGGCGTATGGGTGTACCAGTTATGACTTACAGAGGTTGAGGCCGAGGATGGCTCGAGAGAAGGAAATTTCAATAAAGGTTATGTTATGCTCTATGGGTGTATGAGAATCATGGAATGACTTGAGTTGTTATTGGCAAGGATGTACGGTGCATAGAGCAGGAAGTTGCTTGGTTGTATTAAGGTGAGGTTACATTCTGCGGTGTCGGAGTGCTAAGAGAGCACAGGTCGTCCGGTCAGTCTGATCGGTCTAATTGCGGTTTGGGTAGAGTGGATGACTCTCGAGAATGGTTCTAATGGGTTCAAGATGTTACATGTAATAATTAGAGATTTTCAAGTTGTATAGTTAGCTAGATCGGAGGTTTGCATTGGAGGGTGTCAAGACTCGTGGTATTTCTATATTATTATGGATTCTACACATCAGTATCAGGAAGGTGAAGGTAATGACTTTAGATTCGCAGAAGGTCTTCTCAGAGCGGGTAACTCGGTTGTGGTACTTTTGGGGGTGCTTCAGATGAATGCGAGGGTTTATGAGCCTTAGGGCGATGTGACGTTAAGCTAAAGTTCGTGGGGCAAGTTTTAGTTAAGGGTAGTGGTGTACTAGCAAGGAAACGTATCAATTTGAAGGTAATTCGGAAGGAACTCGGAGAATATGGACATCTTGGTAGTAGGTTGGATCGGCAGGGTAACAGATATGATCAGTTCTTGGGTGCTTATGATGCACTGAGTTTCTACAGGTGTTTCGTGGCAATGCTCTTAGGTCTTGATGGCCTGCGTAGCTGGGTTGAGTTAGAGGGATTTGGTTTTGACGGTTTGGTATTGTGCAACTAGACTTCAGAGAGTTCTTGACGGTTTCTACCACGGTTAGAGATGTGTATTTTCTACTAGCATGAGGAACATGGGATATATAATGATTTTCTCCTAGATGAGATCAAATGGAAAATTTCTTGGCTGGTTGAGTACGTAGTTGCTTGTAGCTCAGAGTGGATTGTGAAGTTCTCATATTTATCATTGGATGGTATGGTATATGCGGTATGTTGTGTGGGGTTGAGATTTGCATGTCTAAGGTCACGGTTCAGTCTTGAAAGGAAGGTCATAAATTCTTAGGCAGCATGGACAGCTTCAGATGACTAGATAAACGAGATCACTGTGGTGTGGCTTGATAACAGTATACATTTCAGAAAGGGCGATATGTTTGAGTTATGGATGCTTTATTGGTATTGCGGCACTATCTTGTCTGATCGACTGATGATATTCGAGTTTGCTTGGTGGCACAGAAGAATTATAAGTGTACCTCTCATGGGATGATTGAGTATTAGAGGTGTGTTGTATATTCAGACGGTGGAGTTGGGATCAGATATGGTGATTCGTGTGTTTTACAGATTTGGAGACTGGGGATTCTCATAAACAGGTTATTTCGCGGTTGTGGACTGTAAAGATGTGGGTAAGCTAGTTAGATGATAGTTTGTGCTATGATTCAGTCATTGTGAACCTTCGGAGGGATTATTTATCTGTTGTGGGTGACCAGAGTTGATGTGTGGTTCATTGGTAGGCCCAACATGGATGTGTGTTCTGCAGCCGGATAGAATTGTTAACTCAGAACTGTTATTGTGAGAGATGTGCCATTCGACTGTTGTTGAGCTTATCCGTGTTCTGGAGTGAACTATGAGTTACTCTTCTGTGTTAAGAAGGGTTGTGATTTTTTGGTTATATGCACATATGGTGCGATTCCATTTGATCTTTATAGCGGAATTTGAGCGAGACGGATAATTGGGCGTTGCATGATTTGTTGCGCATTGGGTATGTTCTTTCGGACTGATATGGAGTTGCGTCATTTGCTTATCCATGGTTACGATGATTCACTTTTGGGTGCTAGGTATCAAAGTGTGCTTGGTTGATGATTTTGAGCATGGTGATTTGAGGTGTCTCATGGGAACCAGTGTTTGGATAGGGTCGCGCATTGCGGCGAAGTTATGTCGAGCTATGATCCTTCAGGTTAGATTCGTGTGTTCTGTTCCTATGATTTGTGATGGGTTCCCGGCATCTTGTTGTGGTGGTAATGGTGAGCTTGCGGTACAACTCTTTCATTTGAGTCACTTTCATGATTTGAGTATGTTCGGTTATTGCATATTGGTGTGCGAATTGCACGAGTTGTGGCTTTAGTTTGTATTGATGTGTCATGTCACTAGAGTAGTTGTGTTGGATTAGATGAGATCGTTGGGATTTATAATGGATACAAACGGATTCGATTTCAGCATGTTAGAAGGATAATATCGAGGTTCGGCTCAGAAATTTGCTATGGTCCTTGCCAACGGAGAAGTAGCTTCGTGAATGGTTATCCAAGGAATGGTTATGACTTACTGCATGTTTCAGTTATCATTGACAGTATACTGAAGTGTTGGAATGAGTCTTTATTGGATAAGAGGTATTATCGGTATTCGGTTGTTTTGGGAAACTGTTGTGATTAGAAGTTATCGCTGCGAGTGTTTGAGTATGTGGTATATCATGTAATGGCATTTTAGTCTGCGGGTATGGTTTGTTACACCTTGTTCGGGCTTATTCAGAGAATAGATGTGGGATTCTGATCTTGTAGATGATTTCAGAAGTGGAAATGTGGTTCTAAGGTTTATGGGCTAGGTTGGATTGTAAAAATTTCAGTTACATTGTGTTATCGGACCTATATGAGATAGTGTGATGTGGGATCACCCCGGTTATGTGCATGGTAAGGTTTCACAGCGATTTAATAGTTTTCGGAACAACTCTGGGCACGTTCGAGGACAAACGTATGTTTAAATGGGGTAAGATGTAATGACCGACCGGTCGTTTTGAGCTTTTGCACTTCGCTCTCCAGTCTCGGGCATGACTAGCCCCGTGTGATGTATTATGACTTATGTAAATCGTTGATTTTGGTTTTCAGGGCAATCGGAATGAATTTGGAAGAGCAGTTCTCAGTTTGAAGCTTAAAATTTGAAAGGTTTGATCAAGTTTTGACTTGTTTATATATGATCTCGGATTGGAATTTTTATGATTTGATTAACTCCGTTAGGTGATTTGGGACTTAGGAGCGTGATCGGAAGGTACTTTGGAGGTCCATGGAAGGTTTAGGCTTGAATTGGCAAAATTGGAATTTTGGCATTTTCTGGCCGATGGGTGAGATTTTGATTTGGGGGCCGGAATGGAATTATGAAAGTTGGAGTAGGTCCGTTGTGTCATTTGTGACGTGTGTGCAACATTTCAGGTCATTCGGACGAGGTTTGATAGACTTTTTGATCGAAAGCGAAATTTGGAAGTTTTTGGAATTCTTAGGCTTGAATCCGATATGATCTTGGTGTTTTGATGTTGTTTTGAGCGTTCCGAAGGTTGGAACAAGTTTGAATGATGTTATGGGATGTGTTGGTATTTTGGCCGAGGTCCCGGGGGCCTCGGGTGTACTTCGGTTGTTCAAACGGTCAATTTCGGCCTTTGGGGAGCTGCTGGTTTTCTGGTGTTTTAGCAGCAGATTTCCCTTGATCGCGATCACGGGGCAATTGTTGTGATCGCGTAGAGTAAGGAGTGAGGCAAGCAGATTTGTTCTATACGATCGCGTAATAAGGTTTCCGATCACATAGGTTGGGTAGTCTTGAGCATTGCGGTCGCGTGGCTCTCCTTGCGATCGCGTAGTAGATTCTTCGCGACCGCGTGAGGGAGTACGCGATCGCATAGGTTAGTGGGTTGCAGCTTCGCGATCGCGTGGGCAAGTGAGCGATAGCAGTGAGTAAAATTTGGAGGTTGTGAGTTTGTTCTTCGCGATCGCGTGGGTGATCCCGCGATCGCAGTGTATTAATGACCTGGGCAGTATTAAATAGCCAATCTGCGATCCTTCTTCATTTTTTCACCATTTGGGAACGGGATTGAAGCTTTTGAGAGGGATTCTTGAGGAAACCAAAGGGTAATTTCTTGGAGGTAAGATTCTTGACTTCATAACTCGTTTATATGTGATTAAAGGCCTAATTAGTGGTGAAATTTTGGAAAAAATCAGTGCAAAATGGGTAATTATGGCTTGAGATTTAGAGACCTTTGAGTGGGGATTTGAGGGGCCATTTGGGGTCCAATTTTGATGTTCTTGATATGTATAGACTCGTGAGAGGATGAGGATTCTATTGATGTGATTTTTATTGGATTTCGAGACGTGAGCTTGGGGGGCCGGGTTTGGCCAATTTCAGGATTTGTGAGTTAATTCGATTATTTTCGCTTAGGCTTTGTTCCTTTAGCGTGTATTAATGAGGTGGAACTGATTTTGGTTAGCTTCGGAGCAATTGGAGACTGATTCGAGAGGCAAAGGCACCGCGGGCTAGAGTTTGGACCGGATAAAGGTAAGTGATGATTGTAAATGCTGTCCTGAGGGTTTGAAACCCCGGATGTCACATCTTTGTGCTATTTTGAGGTGAAGCACATGCTAGATGACGAGTGTGGGATCGTACACCGCTGGGGATTGTGACTTAGTCCGTTCCGTTTGACTCTTTAACTGCGTATTTGAATTAAAAATGTTTGTTATCATGATGTTTTGGGCTAAATGCTATGTTTGGGCCTCGTGCCAACTGTTTGGACCCTTATGGGACTTTACTACTNGACCCTTATGGGACTTTTACTACTTTTCCTCACTGTTTTGACTTAATAATTGTACTCAGTCATGCTGCATTTATATAATTTCCTAACTCAGCTTTATTTGCTAAATTTTGGCAATATAAATGATATCTGAGCTGAACGCCATGTTTTACTGATAGTCCGAGTGACTTGTGAGGTTGATGGCTGAGAGAGGCCGAAGGCCTGATTGTGAGATTGATGACTGAGATAGACCGAGGGTCTGATTGTG
>NW_017672835.1:79076-132419 GCF_001879085.1 Nicotiana attenuata
TATATATATATATATATATATATATATATATATATATATATATATATATATATATATATATATATATATATATATATATATATGGATCGGGCTGCACGATGCAGTGATATGTTCGATCGGGCTGCACGCTGCAGCGATATAGCGCTTGGGCTGTAGGAGCCCCTCCGGAGTCTCCACACCCCTAGTGAGCGCAATCGACTATATATATGGATCGGGCTGCACGCCGCAGCGATTATTATATGGTACCTATTGAGCGTGAGTGCTGAGTGTGAGCGCAGATTGATAAGAGTTGAGTCATGAGTGACGGAGAGGCTTGCCCGAGGGGCTATATATACATGTATATGTGTGATGCTTTGCCCGAGGGGCCTGTTTATGAACTTACTATTTTTCCTCCTCCTTAAAGTGAGTTTCTATTAAATATGTTGATTTAATTACTGCTTTCACTCATCTTTAGACCGAGCCTCTATTGAAATGTTAAACAAATATTTTTAAACAACTTTCCTTTGAATTGAAGATTTTACAAGGTATTCGGAATTTAGTCACTGATTTGGCTTTGTTACTTCCACTGAAATTTTTAAGTTACGAAATGGTTATAATTTTTGTTTGCCCGAGGGGCTGTATACGAATTATGTTTTGGCCGAGGGGCCGATTATGATTTTCATCACGTTCACTATACATTTCTCTGAACTTATACTGAAAACTGTTAGAAAGGCATTTTCAAAGGATTTTTCCCGAAATAGGAGTTGAACGAGGTGATTTGATTGGTATCTTGTTTTGGAAACATGCGGTATTCTCTGTGGTGCCATGATGTGGTTTGCATGATTTCTTACTACTCAGACTTTATTTACTTTTATTACTAACTGAGTTGGAGTACTCACATTACTCCCTGCACCTTGTGTGCAGATTCAGGTATTTCTGAACCCGGTAGCGGGTGTTGATCGCTCAGAGGCAGAGTCATCGAAGTTTAGCAAGGTAGCTGCCCGGCGTTCGCAGCACAGTTTTTCTCCCTCTTATTTTCATTAGACTGTATTTAGTACATTTTCCGACTTTTCATTGTATTCAGATTTTTTTGTAGATGCTCATGACTAGTGACACCCCGATGTCGGGCTTGTATATTTATTCCGCATTATTCATTTAAACTTACATCACGAGATTATTGATTAATAAATGGTATAATAATAACTTTTATTGAATAATGGTAGATTTGGGAGTTGTGTCGGCTGGCCTAGTTTCACGATAGGCACCATCACGACCCGGTCAGTTTTGGGTCGTGACAATGATACTATCTCCCTTGCCGGGATGTTATTATTTTTGATATTGTCTCCCTTGCCGGGATGTTGTTGTTATACTCTTGTTCCCTTGTCGGGATTCTTTTATGATTGATGTTGAATTGTAAATGGGATCGGGTTGCACACCGCAACGGTAATATATGAAATAGGATCGGGTTGCAGGTCGCAACGGTAATATATGAAATAGGATCGGGTTTCACGCCGCAAGTATTATATGAAATAGGATTGGGTTGCACGCCGCAACGGTATTACATGAATTGGGATCGGGTTGCACGCCGCAACAAGAAAGAAATGAAAGTGAATATTGTGTTTGTTTTCCTTATTCTTGTTGGAAATTGAATTATGATTTTTCTTTACACTCCTCTGTTGGTATTCTGATGTTATCTGATACTCACCGCAATATGTTTTCCCCCTCCCATCTTTAACTATAAATATCTGCTTTTATTTTTCCGTTGTATATGATTTAACTGCACAGGTTTATTTGGTAGTCTAGACCTAGCCTCGTCACTACTTCGCCGAGGTTAGGCTAGGCACTTACCAGCACATGGGGTCGGTTGTGCTGATACTACACTATGCACTGTGTGCAGATCCCGGTGCTGCAGCTTTTGGACCGCTATGAGGTGGCTGCTTTCAGTCCATCAGGCGACCCGAGGTAGTCCTGGAGGCGTCCGCATACGTTGGTGTCTCCTTCTATCTTTCCATTCTGTTTCTTTTATGTATTTCAGAGACAACATTGTATTAATCTTTCAGAACTCTGTTTGTAGTATTTGTAGATAGTCCGTGACTTTGTGACACCAAATTCTGGGTAGAGTTGTATTTCGGATTCATGTATCAATGTTTGGTTAAACTATTAAGTTTTCGTCTTCCGCATTTCCGGTTATTTTAATTTTCCGCTGTTTGATCACCTATTATATTGAACTGTTAGAAAGGCTAAATAAAAAGGGTAATGAATCTATAACACTCGGCTTGCCTAGCTTTCACGAGTAGGCGCCATCACGACTCCTGAGGGTGGAAAATCCAGGTCGTGACACTATAGATCCAAAAAAATACAATATCCATGAAAGCACAAATATAACGACATGATTCATACAAACATCTCATGTCTAAAAGCAGTGGATGGTGAATCACATAACTTATGTTCCAATAGGGGAAGTTCATTTCTCTATGAAGTGACATCATTACTCTACACAGTACACACAAAAATATTTTATACAGCTATAATATCATACAACTTAAACACAATTTTTATACAAAATTTATACAATATGTCTTTTGTATATTTTGTATCTGATTTATACATAGTAAAAACAAATTTTATACAACTTATCTACAACTTTCACACATTATTTCTGCCCAGTTAAATACAACTACAATAACATACAACTTAAATACAAAATTTATACAATATGTCTTTTGTATATTTTGTATCTGATTTATACATAGTAAAAACAAATTTCATACAAGTAATTATATATTATACAACTTATCTACAATTTTCATACATTATTTCTACTAGGTTATATACAACTACAATATCATGCAATTTAAATATAATTTTTATACAATATTGTTCAACTTTCATACAATAATTAAATAAATGAAAGAAAAATATATAAACAACTACAATTTTTCTACAATTTTACTACAATTTCATAAATATAATGTATATCATGTCTTCCTCTTCTTCTTCTTCGTCTTCCTCTTCTTCTTCCTCCTCCTCTTCTTCCTCTTCTTCTTCTTCTTCTTCTTCTTCTTCTTCTTCTTCTTCTTCTTCTTCTTCTTCTTCTTCGAGCTTCAATCTGANTAATCTTCACCAAAACCCCTAAAGTGAGATATAAACTCCAAACCATATTCCCAATTATTTGCAACAACACCCAATCCTAACAAATAATGATTTTTGAAAACCCAAATTCGAATTCAAAGCTTCAAAGCTTTTTAATGGCTGTCAATGGTGGAATTGCTTCTCTCTTTTCCTTTGCTTTATATTACTGAAATTTGGGAGTGAGAGATAGAGAGAGACGTAGAGAGAATTCTCAATTCTTTGCAACAACATCCAATTCAAACAAACAATGTCTTTTGAAAACCCAAATTCGAATTCAAAGCTTTAAAGCTTTTTAATGGTTGTCAATGGTGGAGGGGTTACGGATTTTCGCTGGTTTTAGAAGAGGAAATAGTGGGTGATTGAAGAGGAAAGCATGGGGTGTGGTTTGATACGTGGGTGAGGGGGTGGGATTTGGAGAGAGAAACTTCGGGGAGTGGGAATATACAGTAGAGTTAAATTAGGAGACTAGTTAACACCATTAAAATCCCTAAATTGTACATAAATGACAATTAAGTATATAAAAGGTAATTATATTAAAAATTAAGCATGCAAGATTATATAGTTTACTATATGGCATAGGAATGTAAAAATCCCCTTTTAAAAATACATACGAACTATTTCAACTACCAAACTTGGCCTCTTTGGAATCGGTTACTTTTTTTTTTTTTGTTTTTTTTTTCCTTTTGCATTATTGTGGTCCTTCTATAATTCTTTTCGGGTTACCCACATCGTGTATCAGTTGAAAATATAAATTTAATCATTAGCTATAAGAAAAAGTTTTAAAGTATCTTTTTTTGGTTTTCCACCCGATGTTTGATATTTGTATTGGAGTTCGATTAAATTCGGATTTGTCCCAAAATGTTCCACATTAAGGGGTAAAGCGCACCCTAACAAAGACGATTTCATACTCAGGGCTCAAATCCGAAACCTGTGATTATGGATCAAAGAGTACTTATCAGTCCACCACAACCCTTGTCGATAATTTTAAAGTATCTTGAGAGTGATGTATGCTTTTCTTAAAATGAATTCAATCAAAGAAAAACGTTTTTTTCTTTCAATAAGCTTCTTGGGTTGCTCTCATCCTGTCTAACTTTAATGTTTGCTGTACTATGTTTTAATCCGCTTGGTCCCAGCTGATGTATATCTTTTAAAATGGATATGCTCAAAGAAAACGTTTTTGTTGTTTCTAAACTTTATTAATTCACTCATTTGGTGTCTAAATTAAATATGAATAAATTACACAAAACACACATGCATATGATACATCTCCCTGATGAGTGAAGTTTTATATGTTGATTTCAATGGTATAAAATAATTGTGATGACCCAAAAGGTCATCACTTGCTTCTAAATTAAATTTTATATTTTCGGGGCTTTGAAAACCTCATTTAGGTGGATGAATTAATTAAGACTTCGATTTGCGTGCGCAGTCCGGGCGCGTAGCCGGAAAGCTTAAATATGAAAATCTGTGAAAAATGATAAAATTTGGCTAATAAATGAATTAATTTGACTTCGGTCAATGTTTTGGGTAAACGGATCCGGACCCGTGAATTGACGGTCCCGGAGGGTCCGTAGGAAAATAAGGAACTTGAGCTTATGCCCGGAATCGAATTCCGAGTTCCCAAGCCCGAGAAATGAATTTTTAAGGAAAATTATTTTCTGAAATTGTTTAAAGTATTTTGAAATGAAATTTGATTAGAACATGATGGTATGGGGCCCTATTTTGGTTCCGGCGCCCGGTACAGGTCTTATATATAATTTAAGACGTTTCTGTAGATTTTGGTGAAAAACGGATGTCATTTGATGTGATTCGGACCTAAATTGCAAAAGTTGATGTTTTATGAAGTTTGAGAAAAATCCTTTGATTTTGAGGTTTAATTCGTTGTTATTGAGGATATTTTGGTGATTTGATCACACAGATAAGTTCGTATGATGTCATTTGTGTGTATGTTTGGTTAGGAGCCCCGAGGGCTCGGGTGTGTTTCGGATGTGTTTGGGGAGGTTTTGGACTTGTAAAAGTTGCAAGTTTTTCTGCTGTTCAGTGCCCAGGGATTTTGTTCTTCGCGTTCGCGTGGGCCCACTCGCGAACGCGTAAGGCAAGTATCCCAGGTGCCCAATTTCTTCTTCGCGAATGCGAAGCACGAGACGCGAACGCGAAGCTAAGGGGGGAGGCCCTTCGCGAACGCGTCCTTGCACTCGCGAACGCGTAAGGTTCTGGGGAGGGGGTCACCAATTTGTTCATCGAGAACGCGGCCACTGGTTCGCGAACGCGAGGCTCGAGGAGTTTCTACTCCGCGAACGCGAGCCTTATTTCGCGAACGCGAAGGCTTATCAAGCCTAACCCATCGCGAACGCGATGAGTATTTTCGCCCAGTGATTTTTAAAAAGACCAAAATAGAACACTTACTGGATATTCATAAACTTTCTAAAACCTCTTCTTCTCCAAAGCTCTTAGGCGATTTTTGAATCATTTCCTCACCATAATCTCTTGGGTAAGTAATCTTTAACTTGTTTTTTCCATTTTTATCAACATCCACTAGATTTCTAGGCCTAAAAGATGTGACTAGGGGTAGAAAATTAGGGATTTGGGTAGAGTTAGGGATTTTTATATGTTTAAGATTTAGACCTCGTTTTAGGGTTGAAATTGAGAACAAATTATATATTTGGGCTCGTGGATGAATGGGTGACCGGATTTTGGTCCGAACCCCGTGTTTCGACCAAGCGGGCCCGGGGTTAATTTTTGGATTTTTGGGAAGAATGATTGAAAAGCTATAATTAAGCATTGGAATTGGATTTTTTAGCATTTATTGATGTTAGTAAGTCGATTATGTATAGATTCTATTGTGTTGGAGCCAAATTCGAAAGGAAAGGCGGTGTTTGAGGATTGAGTTGGCCGTGGAAGTTCGAGGTAAGTGTTCGGTCTAACCTTAGCTTGAGGGATTAGGAGTTGAGTCCTATTTGTTAATTGTTTCTTGTTGAGTACGACGTATAGGCATGGTGACGAGTATCTATACGTTGGTGTCGAGCATAACCGTGAGTCTTAAATTTTAGTTTGTTATGTTCCTAAATGATACTACAGATGCTTTAATTGATGATTCTCGATATTGAGTAATGATTGAGTTTGTTTTCGTGGAAAGTACTTGTGATTGGGTATTGGCGTTATCTGAGATGAGTAGGAGTTGAGTTAAGATTGGTTATAGCTGATTCTCCCTTGCGGGGACGTGTTTATTTTACTGTTAAGTACCTTGCCGGGACAGAGTAGTTATTGATGATCCCTTGCTGGGATACTTGGTATAGTGGTTGTTGATATTATATACATATGGATCGGGTTGCAAGCCGCAACAATATTAAATATGGATCGGGTTGCATGCCGCAACAATATTAAATATGGACCGGGTTGCACGCCGCAACAATGCTAAATATGGATCGGGTTGCACGCTACAACAAATGTAATATTGGATCGGGTTGCACGCCGCAACAGTACTTAATGTTATATTGGATCGGGTTGCACGCCGCAACATTGTTAAATGTTATGTTGGATCGGGTTGCGCGCCGCAACAGAGCTATTATCATTGTTTGGGTTGTAGATTCTGAGCTATTCTTTCATATTTTTCTTAAGATGCTGCTGGATTTGATATGTTTTCCCCGAAGCATGTACCCCCTCCCATTTAGACTGTTATTTCTGTTATTTTTCCGCCGTATATTATATAACTGCACAGTTTTATCCGGAGTCTGGTCCTAGTCTCGTCACTACCTCGCCGGGGTTAGGCCAGACATTTACTAGCACATGGGGTCGGTTGTGCTGATGCTACACTCTGCACTATGTGCAGAAAGCGGAGTAGCTTTTGGGCAGTAGCACTTGGGGAGCCAGCCTTCAGTCCACAGAGATCCCGAGGTAGCCCTGCAGACGTCCGCAGGCCCGGCGTCTCTTCTATCTACTTATATGTTCTGTTTTCATTTGTATCCGAGACAGACTGTATTTTTTTTCTTCAGACATCTGTATGTAGTATTCATAGACGGTCTGTGAATGTTGTGACACCGGTTTCTGGGTAGAGACGCATGTTGGAATTTTCATATTATTTTGGCATTATATCAGACTAAGTCTTCCGCTAATTTTCGTCTTCCGTTATTATTTAAATGTTCATTACCTATTAATGCAAGTTGTTAAAAGGATTAAAATGAAAGAGTTAAGATTTCTAAACTTCGTGGCTTGCCTAGCTTCTACGAGTAGGTGCCATCACGACTCCCGAGGGTGGGTAATCCGGGTCATGACAAGTTGGTATCAGAGCACTAGGTTACATAGGTCTCACAATTCATGGACAAGCTCAGTAGAGTCTGAGGGATCGGTACTGAGACGTCTGTATTTATCCCCCAGAGGCTACCGAGTTAGGAAAACTTCACATTTGTTCTTTCTTGTTGTGCGTTTTGGTTTCTCCATATTAACTGAATTTCTACTCTGTTCTTTTGCAGATGGCGAGAACACGCGCTTCCTCATCTACCGATCAGCAGCCCGATCCCCCAGCAGCAGCTCCCACGAGGGGTAAAGGGCAAGGCCGAGGCCGTGCTAGAGGCCGAGGCAGGGGCAGAGCTCAGCCCAGGGCAGCAGCACCGGTAGCGGAGCCTCAGGTTGACTTTGATGATGAGGTTCCGGCCGCAGCGGTTCTGGTGGGCCCAGCTCAGGTCCCAGAGGGGTTTATTGCTACCCTAGTTCTTCAGGATGCTCTGGTCCGTCTAGTTGGCCTTATGGAGAGTGTCACCAGGGCAGGTTTACTTCCTGTAGCTCCATCTGTCTCTCAGGCTGGAGGAGGAGCCCAGACTCTTGCTACTCGCACTCCGGAGCAGGTAGCTCCCGAGTTTCAGACTCCAGCGGCTCAGCTAGTTGGAGCAGTTCAGCTGGGTGTGGTACCTCAGACCGGCGATGGTGCAGCTATGTCTGCCGATGCTTGTGGAGATTGGACAGGTTCACCAAGCTCTTCACTACTACTTTCAGCGGTGTATCTACTGAGGATCCCCAGGACTATCTAGACAGCTAACACAAGGTTCTTCGGAACATGGGATAATTGAGACCAACGGGGTCGACTTTGCCACATTTCTCTTGTCTGGATCCGCCAAGACTTGGTGGAGGGATGATTGCTTCGCTAGACCAGCAGGATCGCCAGCCTTGACCTAGGAGCAGTTCACACAGCTATTTCTGGAGAAGTTTCTCCCTATCACACAGCAAGAGGCCTATCGGAGGTAGTTTGAGCGCCTCCAGCAGGGATCCATGACTGTCACCCAGTATGAGACCAGATTCATTGATTTGGCTCACCATGCCCTTATTATACTTCCCACTGAAAGGGAGAGAGTGAGACGGTTCATTGATGGACTCATTCAACCGATTCGTCTCCAAATGGCTAGAGAGACTGGGAGTGAGATATCCTTCCAAGAGGCGGCCAATGTGGCCCGGAGAGTTGAGATGGTGCTATCACAAGGCGGTGGTTATAGGGCAGACAAGAGACCCCGTCAGTCAGGCAGATTCAGTGGTGCCTCGTCTGGAGGCAGGAATTCGTATGGTAGAGGTCATCCTCCTAGGCCCTTCCAGTCGGCACTCTAGGTTTCTCACGGTGCTTCAGGTGGCCGTGGTTCTCAAACGCAGTATTCTGATCAGCAGCCCTACAGTGCACCACCAGCTCCTATCAGTGCACCGCCGCTCCAGAGTTTTCGGGGTGGTCATTCAGGTCGCCAGGGTCAGTCTCAGTTTCCTTAGCCGCAGCGTTCAGGTGGATGCTATGAGTGTGGTGAGTATGGTCATATCAGGAGGGCTTGTCCGAGGTTAGTGGGTACTCAGTCGCAGCAGCAGGGTTCCCATGCTATGGTTCAGGCACCAGCTGTTCCACAGCCCGCCCAGCCAGCTAGAGGTGGGGGTAGAGGTGCTAGAGGTAGAGGTAGAGGTGCTAGAGGTAGAGGTAGAGGTGCTAGAGGTGGAGCTCAGACCGCTAGAGGTGGAGGCCAGCCAGTCGCTGGCCGTCCCAGAGAGATAGATCAGAGTGGTGGTGGCCAGCCTCGATGTTATGCTCTTCCAGCCAGGCCTGAGGCTGAGGCTTCTGATGCAGTTATCACGGGTACTGTTCTGGTTTGTGATAGAGATGCTTCAGTGTTATTTGATCCAGGGTCTACGTACTCGTATGTGTCATCTTATTTTGCATCGTATCTGGTCATGCCTAGTGATTCCTTGAGTGCTCATGTTTATGTGTCTACACTGGTGGGTGATTATATTGTGGTAGACCGAGTCCATCGTTCTTGTATTGTGGTGATTGGAAGTCTGGAGACTCGTGTAGATTTATTGCTTCTGGACATGGTTGATTTCGATGTTATATTGGGGATGGACTGGTTATCACCTTACCACGCTATCTTGGACTGTCATGCCAAGACTGTGGCCTTAGCCTTACCGGGTTTGCCTCGTTTAGAGTGGAGAGGGACTCCTGGTCATTCTACCCGTAGTGTTATTTCTTATGTGAAGGCTCGACGTATGGTCGAGAAGGGGTGTTTGGCCTATTTGGCTTATGTTCGCGATTCTAGTGCTGAGGTCCTTCCTATTGATTCTGTGCCCGTTGTTCGGGAGTTTCCTGAGGTATTTCCTTCAGACTTGCCGGGTATGCCACACGACAGGGATATCGACTTTTGCATTGATCTGGTTTCGGGCACTCAGCCCATTTCTATCCCGCCGTATCGTATGGCCCCGCCTGAGTTGAAAAAGTTGAAGGAGCAATTGAAAGACTTGCTTGAGAAGGGTTTCATTAGACCCAGTGTTTTGCCTTGGGGTGTGCCGGTATTGTTTGTTAAGAAGAAGTATGGGTCAATGAGAATGTGTATTGATTACTGGCAATTGAACAAGGTTACAATCAAGAATAAGTATCCGCTGCCGAGGATTGATGATTTTTTCGACCAGCTTCAGGGTGCCAAGGTATTTTCAAAGATTGACTTGAGATCTGGCTACCACCAGTTGAGGATTAGGGCATCCGATGTCCCTAAGACAGCTTTCCGCACTCGGTACGGGCATTATGATTTCTTGGTGATATCATTCGGGTTGACAAATGCCCCAGCAGCTTTTATGGATTTGATGAACCGAGTGTTCAGGCCTTATTTGGATTCATTTGTGATAGTCTTCATTGATGATATATTGATATATTCCCGCAGCCAGGAGGAGCACGAGCAGTACCTTAGAGTGGTTCTTCAGACTTTGAGGGATAGTCAGTTATATGCTAAGTTCTCGAAGTGTGAGTTTTGTTTGAGTTCAGTTGCATTTCTGGGTCATGTTGTATCAGCAGAGGGTATTCAGGTGGACCTGAAGAAGATTGAGGCAGTCAAGAACTGGCCTAGACCAGCATCAGCTACGGAGATTCGGAGTTTCTTGGGATTGGCAGGCTTCTATAATCGGTTCGTGGAGGGGTTTTCATCTATTGCAGCCTCGATGACCAGGTTGACCCAGAAGGGTGCCCAGTTCAGATGGTCGGATGAGTGTGAGACGAGCTTTCAGAAGCTCAAGACAGCTCTGACTACAACACCGGTGTTGGTTTTGCCCACAGGTTTAGGGCCTTATACAGTTTATTGTGATGCATCTCGTGTTGGGCTTGGAGCAGTGTTGATGCAGGATGGCAAGGTCATTGCCTATGCTTCGTGGCAATTGAAGATCCATGAGAAGAACTATCCGGTTCATGATTTGGAGTTAGCAGCCATTGTCCACGCATTGAAGATCTGGAGGCATTATCTGTATGGCGTGGCATGTGAGGTTTTCACGGATCACAAGAGTCTGTAGTATTTGTTCAAGCAAAAGGAGTTGAATTTGAGGCAGAGGAGGTGGTTGGAGTTGTTGAAAGACTATGATATCACCATTTTATATCATCCGGGAAAGGCCAATGTGGTGGCTGATGCCTTGAGTAGGAAGTCTACCAGTATAGGCAATTTAGCTTATATTCCGGTCGGTGAGAGACCGCTTGCTTTGGATGTTCAGGCTTTGGCCAACCAGTTTGTGAGGTTGGATATTCTGAGCCCAGCCGTGCGTTAGCTTGCACAGTCGCTCGTTCTTCATTATTGGAGCGTATCCGAGATCCGCAGTTTGATGAGCCCCATTTGTGTATCCTTAGAGACACGGTGCATCACGGAGGTGCCAAGCAGGTTACCATAGGTGATGATGGAGTTTTGAGATTGCAGGGCCGAGTTTGTGTGCCCAATGTGGATGGTCTTCGAGAGTTGATATTAGAGGAGGCCCATAGCTCTCGGTACTATTCATTCGAGCGCCGATCGTCACGTATGTGGCTCGATGTTTGAATTGTCAGCAGGTCAAGTACGAGCATCAGAGGCCCGGTGGTTCATTTCAGAGGATTGAGCTTCCCGAGTGGAAGTGGGAGCGGATCACTATGGACTTCGTTACTGGACTCCCGCAGACTCGGAAGAAGTTCGATGCAGTGTGGATCATTGTGGATAGGCTGACCAAGTCAGCACATTTCATTCCTGTGGCAGTCTCCTATTTTTCTGAGAGGTTAGCTGAGATCTACATCCGGGAGATTGTTCGCCTTCATGGTGTGCCCGTGTCTATCATTTCGGACCGAGGTACGCAGTTTACCTCGTGTTTCTGGAGAGCAGTTCAGCGAGAGTTGGGTACAGCTTTTCATCCCCAGACGGATGGGCAGTCCGAGCGGACTATTCAGATCTTGGAGGATATGCTCCGAGCTTGTGTTATTGTCTTTGGAGGCTCGTGGGATCAGTTTTTGCCTTTAGCGGAGTTTGCCTACAACAACAGCTACCAGTCGAGTATCCAGATGGCTCCTTATGAGGCCTTATATGGTAGGCGGTGTCGGTCTCCGGTTGGATTGTTTGAGCCGGGGGAGGCTCGATTGTTGGGTACAGATTTGGTTCAGGATGCCTTAGACAAGGTCAGAATCATTCAGGATAGGCTTCGTTCAACTCAGTCCAGGCAAAAGAGTTATGCCGACCGCAAGGTTCGAGATTTGGCCTTCATGGTCGGTGAGCAGGTAGTGCTTCGAGTGTCTCCTATGAAGGGAGTGATGAGATCTGGGAAGAAGGGCAAGCTTAGCCCTAGGTACATTGGTCCGTTTGAGATTCTTGACCGAGTGGGAGGGATGGCTTATAGACTTGCATTGCCGCCGAGCTTATCAGCCGTGCATCTAGTGTTTCATGTGTCCATGCTTCGGAAATATCACGGTGATCCATCCCACGTGTTAGATTTGAGCACTGTCCAGTTGGACAAGGACTTGTCTTATGAGGAGGAGCCGGTGGCTATTCTAGACCGGCAAGTTTGTCAGTTGAGGTCGAAGAGTTTTCCTTCTGTTCGTGTTTAGTGGAGAGGTCAGCCTGCTGAGGCATCGACTTGGGAGTCAGAGTCCGATATGCGGAGCCGTTATCCCCATCTTTTTCCCGACTCAGGTACTGCCTTCTTATGTCCGTTCGAGGACAAACGATTATTTTAGAGGTGGAGAATGTGATGACCCAAAAGGTCATCAATTGCTTTAAAATTAAATTTTGAGTTTCCGAGGCCTTGAAAACCTCATTTAGAGTCACCTCGATTTGCGTGCGCAGTCCAGGCACGTAGCCGGAAAGCTTAAATATGGAAATCTGTGAAAAATGACAAAATTTAGCTAATAGATGAATTAATTTGACTTCGGTCAACATTTTGGGTAAACGGACCCGGACCCGTAAATTGACGGTCCCGGAGGGTCCGTAGAAAAAAATGGGACTTGGGCATATGCCCAGAATCGAATTCCGAGGTCAAGCTCGAGAAATGAATTTTTAAAGAAAGTTGTTTTCTGAAATTGTTTAAAGTATTTTGAAATGAAATTTGATTAGAACATGATGGTATCGGGCCCGTATTTTGGTTCTGGTGCCCAGTACATGTCATATATATGATTTAAGACGTTTCTGTAGAATTTGGTGAAAAACGGATGTCATTTGACGTGATTCGGACCTAATTTGCAAAAGTTCATGTTTTATGGAGCTTGAGAAAAATCCTTTGATTTTGAGGTTTAATTCGTTGTTATTGAGGATATTTTGGCGATTTGATCGTACGGATAAGTTTGTATGATTTCATTGAGTTAGTGTGTATGTTTGGTTAGGAGCCCCGAGGGCTCGGGTGTGTTTCGGATGTGTTTCGGGAGGTTTTGGACTTGTAAAAAGTTGCAGGTTTTTCTGTTGTTCAGTGCCCAGGGATTTTGTTCTTCGCGTTCGCGTGGGCCCACTCGCGAACGCGTAAGGCAAGTATCCTAGGTGCGCAATTTCTTCTTCGCGAATGCGAAGCTCGAGACGTGAACGCGAAGCTGACGGTGGAGGCCCTTCGCGAACACGTCCTTGCACTCGCGAACGCGTAATGTTCTGGGGAGGGGGTCACCAATTTGTTCATCGAGAACGCGGCCACTGGTCCGAACGCGAGGCTCGAGGAGTTTCTACTCCGCGAACGAGAGCCTTATTCCCTGAACGCGAAGGATTATCAAGCCTAACCCATTGCGAACGCGATGGACCTGTCGCGAACGCGATGAGTATTTTCGCCCAGTGATTTTTTAAAAGACCAAAACAGAACAGTTACGGGATTTTCATAAACTTTCAAAAACCTCTTCTTCTTCAAAGCTCTTAGGTAATTTTTGAAGCATTTCCTCACCATAATCTCTTGGGTAAGTAATCTTTAACTTGTTTTCTTCCATTTTTATCAACACCCACTAGAATTCTAGGCCTAAAACATGTGACTAAGAGTAGAAAATTAGGGATTTGGGTAGAGTTAGGGCTTTTTATATGTTTATGATTTGGACCTCGTTTTGGGGTCGAATTTTGGAACAAATTATATATTTGGGCTCGTGGGTGACCGGATTTTGGTCGGAACCACGTGTTTCGACCAAGCGGGCCCGGGGTCAATTTTTGGATTTTTGGGAAGAATGATTGAAAAGCTATAATTAAGCATTGGAATTGGATTGTTTAGAATTTATTGGTGTTATTAAGTCGATTATGTATAGATTCTATTGTGTTGGAGCCAAATTCAAAAGGAAAGGCGATGTTTGAGGATTGAGTTGGCCGTGGAATTTCGAGGTAAGTGTTCGGTCTAACCTTAGCTTGAGGGATTAAGAGTTGAGTCCTATTTGCTAATTGTTTCTTGTTGAGTACGACGTATAGGCATAGTGACGAGTATCTATGCGTTGGTGTCGAGCATGACTGTGAGTCTTAAATTGTAGTTTGTTTTATTCCTAAATGATACTACGGATGCTTTAATTGATGATTCTCGATATTAAGTATGGATTGAGTTTGTTTTCGTGGAAAGTACTTGTGATTGGGTATTGGTGTTATCTGATAGGAGTTGAGTTAAGATTGGTTATAGCTGATTCTCCCTTGCTGGGACGTGTTTATTTTACTGTTAAGTCCCTTGCCGGGATAGAGTAGTTATTGATGATCCCTTGCCGGGATACTTGGCATAGTGGTTGTTGATATTATATACATATGGATCGGGTTGCACGCCACAACAATATTAAATATGGATCGGGTTGCACGCCGCAACAATATTAAATATGGACCAGGTTGCACGCCGCAACAATGCTAAATATGGATCGGGTTGCACGCCGCAACAAATGTTATATTGGATCGGGTTGCACGCCGCAACAGTGCTAAATGTTATATTGGATCGGGTTGCACGCCGCAACATTGTTAAATGTTATATTGGATCGGGTTGTGCGCCACAACAGAGCTATTATCATTGTTTGGGTTGTAGATTCTGCGCTATTCTTTCATATTTTTCTTAAGATGCTGCTGGATTTGATATGTTTTCCCCGAAGCATGTACCCCCTCCCATTTAGACTGTTATTTCTGTTATTTTTCCGCCGTATATTATTTAACTGAACAAGTTTATCTGCAGTCTGATCCTAGCCTCGTCACTGCCTCGCGGGGGTTAGGCCAGACACTTACCAACACATGGGGTCGGTTGTGCTGATGCTACACTCTGCACTATGTGCAGATACCGGAGTAGCTTTTGGGCAGTAGCACTTGGGGAGCCAGCCTTCAGTCCACAGAGATCCCGAGGTAGCCCTGCAGACGTCCGCAGGCACGGCATCTCTTTTATCTACTTATATGTTCTGTTTTCATTTGTATCTAAGACAGACTATATTTTTTTCTTCAAACATCTGTATGTAGTATTCAAAGACGGTCCGTGAATGTTGTGACACCAGTTTCTGGGTAGAGACGCATGTTGGCATTTTCATATTTATTTTGGCATTATATCAGACTAAGTCTTCCGCTAAATTTCATCTTCCGCTATTATTTAAATGTTCATTACCTGTTAATGCAAGTTGTTAATTGGATTAAAATGAAAGAGTTAAAGATTTCTAAACTTTGTGGCTTGCCTAGCTTCTACGAGTAGGCGCCATCATGACTCCCGAGGGTGGGTAATCCGAGTCGTGACAATAATAGTATATCTTTGTTTGTAGGTCCATTTAGAAGCAAAGGAGAACGAGAGCAAGTCTGTCATCAATGTACGAAAGAAAACAAGAAAGGAAGGTGTAAAAGCAAAGAAGAAAAATATGCAAAGATCTTGCCACCTATGACGGAAATAATAAAAGAAGGTCCAAGATTAGAGGAGTTCGAGACTACTAATATTCCTCCGATCAAGATCACTGAAGATACGCGTCATAAAGGAAAGCTGTCAATCTCCAAAATCAAAGGATGAATCTAGGGACGATTTGCTCAAGAAGATTCGCTCACAAATGGAAAGTCTGTCGATAAGATCCAAAATCAGGAAGCTCCACACTTATTCTTGGATTGAATAAAAGCTAGTTCAACTGCAAGAATCAATTCCCTTGGGACTGCAAACCTCTCAAAGATTTGCCGCAATCAATTCAAAGCAAAGTTCAAAGTGTATATATTGCAGAATAACAAAGAAGAGAAGGTACTTAGAACACATTGATGAGGCAGTGTATCAAGATTACTACGAGTGTACTTAGAACCAAAAGAAAGTTGGTGTTCGAAATAACATCAACACACTTGTACGAAGTTACTCCAGGAGCTTTGAAGAGAGAACACATTTGCAACCTAAGGGAACTGGAGTAGGATTCACATTGAATCTGAATCAGTATAAAAATCTGGGTATCATTTAATTTTTGCAATTTACATTCTGTATTTAATTTTTTCTTGCATATACTTTCAGTCCACTATTTGGTAAACTAGTCAATTACTTAGCTACAAAACAAAAAATCGACAATTCACCCCCCTTGTACTTTCAATTGGTATCGGAGCAGATCTCACATTTTAATTTTACTTAACAGCTTGTGAGAAAAGATCATGTTAAATCGAGTAATTGTCGGAGCTCTATTTCAAGAAGGGACTTCACAAGTGAGGCTTCCATACTTCAATAGACAACACTTTTCACATTGGAAGGTCCGCATGAAAATCTACGCGAAATTATATTATGTTAAATTCTGGCGTATAATCAAAAAGGGAGATTATCCAATTCCATCAGCAAAGTATGACAAGAAGGTAGATGGAAAAACATCTACTGAACCGATCGATCTGGATGAATACACTGATGAGCAAATGGCAATGATACAGGTTAATGCCAAGGCACAAAATCTTCTGTACAACGCAATAAGTGGAGAAGAATACGACAAGATCTCAAGATTTAATATTGCTAAAGAAATGTGGGACAAGTTGGAAGTCACATATGAATGAATTAACAAAGTTATGGAAACAAGGATAAACCTGTTGATCCATGACTATGAACTGTTTCAAATGAAAGAAGGTGAATGCATTGAAGAGATGTTTGTCAGATTCAACAAAATAATTAGAGGTCTAAAAGCATTTGGAAGACCATACTCATTTGGTGAGCATGTTCGTAAAATCCTAAGACGTTTACCCACTACATGGCAAAAGAAAGTAGTAGCTCTTGAATCGCAAGATCTTGACAAACCTTCATATGATGAACTACGAGGAGATATTGTTGCCTTTGAGAAAACACATCTCAATGGAGGGGTCTTCAGGTCGTTGAGGCGACCTGGGAGACCGAGCACGACATGCGGCATCGTTATCCTCATCTATTCACCACTTCAGGTATGTCCTTATACGTTCGAGGACGAAAATTTGTTTTAAGAGGGGGAGAATGTAACGACCGAATCAGTCGTTTTGTATAATTGCTTCCTATTACCCCTTTTTATACCTCGCACATGGGTGTTTATGGTTTTACGACTTGCGGAGTTGGTTAGCTTCACTCCAAAAAGCTTCCGGGTTGATTCAGACCCTTTGTTCTTGACTTGAAAGTTTAATTTAGAAATATTGACCAACCTTTGACTTTTATGAAAACGATTGCGGAACGGTATTTTGATGGCTCCGATAGCTTTGTATTGTGATTTCGGGCTTGGGCGTATACCCGAAAATTGATTTCGGAAGTCTGTAGGTCGGTTTGTGTTGAATTTCTGAAATTTGGTTATTTGAAGTTGAAACATTACCGTAGGTTGAATTTTAGATATCGAGCTCAGAATTTGATTTTGGGATTTGGAATAGGTCCGTTATGCTATTTAGAATTTAATTACAAAATTTAGTGTCATTTGGAGTTGAATTGATTGGATTCAGATGTCTTGTTGCAACTCTAAAAGTTCTTGAAATTTACTTTGAAACTTATGCGTTTTAGTGTTCGGTTCGTAGTTTTAGATTTTATTTACGTGTTTTGATTGCGCGAGCAAATTTGTACGATGTTGTGACTTGTGTAGATTTTTGGTTTGGAGCCCTGAGGGTTGGGATGAGTTTCGGACATGTTTCGGAATGGATTGAATTGAATTGAATTTGAACTTCTGTTGTTGCTGGTGACCAGTTACCGCAATCGTGAGCACCAACCTCGCAATTGCGAAGTTGGCAGTGGGGTCTCAAATGTCGCAATTTCGACTACCCCTTCGCATTTTCAAAGTCGACTGGAGTTTATCTAGGTTCGCATTTGCAATGATGTCCAGTTCGCAATTGCGAAGCCTTTTCTTGCAATTGCGATGGTGCATGAGGTTGTCAGGGTTCGCAAATGCGAGCCCTGATTTGCAATTGCGAGCGCGAACCCTGTATTGCAAATGTGACAACTGCAGCTGGTACAAAGGGCTGGGAGACGGGATTTTTTAAAATATTCTCTCATTTATGAACCCTAAACTCGGTAGGAGGCGATTTAGAGAGGGGATTTTCACCAAAAAACTTTGGGTAAGTGATTCTAATCTATTTCTAATCATATTCCATCAATATATCTTAGATTTTAACATCAAAATCATGTGAATCAAAGTGAAAATTTGTCAAGCCTTTGAAAAATAAGAATTTGAGTTTTGAGAGTCGATTTAGACTCAGATTTTAAAACTAATCACATATATGGACTGGTGGGATCTTGGGTAGTTGAAATCTGCCATTGGACCCAAGTTTTGACTGGATGGGCCTCGAGTTGACTTTTTAAAAATGTGTAAAGATCATAACTTTATCTATTGTAATTAATTTCCTTTGCATTGTTTGATGATACTAAGTCGATTTTGGTTAGATTTGAGCCGTGTGGAGGTAAAGTTTAGGGGAAAAGCTATTTTTGAGAGTAGAATTGGCCCAGTTGAGGTAAGTATCTTGCGGTCACGACCCGGATTTCCCACCCTCGGGGGTCGTGATGGCGCCTACTCGTATAAGCTAGGCAAGCCACGAAATGCAGAAATCTTAACTAATTCATTTTAATCATTTTTAACAACTTGAAATAAACAGGTGATCAACATTAAAATAATTGCGGAAGATGAAATCAAGCGGAAGACTTAGTCAAATTAAATACTAAAATCAGTACAGAAGTGCCAATATATGCCTCTACCCAGAAACCGGTGTCACAATATCCACGGACTGTCTATGAGTGCTACATATAAGGTCTGAAAAAAAAATACAGTCTGTCTCGGAAACAAGTGAAAACAGAACATAATCATAGATAGAAGAGAGCGCCGGGCCTGCAGACGCCTGCAGGACTACCTCGGACTCTCTGACTGGAATGAAGGCTGGCTCCCAGAATGCTACTGCCCAAATGCTGCTCTGGTATCTGCACATAGTGCAGAGTGTAGTATCAGCATAATCGACCCCCATGTGCTGGTAAGTGTCTGGCCTAACCCCCGAGTGAGGTAGTGACGAGGGCTAGGGACCCAGACTCCAGATAAAACCCTAATGCAGTAATATAAAATCTCTAGACATCTGAAGACGAATCGGATGAATAAGTCCATCAATGAACCTCCTCACCCTCTCTCTCTCTCAATAGGAAGTATGATAAGAGCATGACGAGCCAAGTCGATGAATCTGGTCTCATACTGAGTAACAGAACCCTGCTGGAGGCGCTCAAATTGCCTCCGATATGCCTCTCTCTGAGTGATGGGGAGAAACTTCTCAAGAAATAGCTGAGTGAACTGCTCCCAAGTCAAAGCTGGTGACCCGGCTGGTCTAGCCAAGCAATAATCCCTCCACCAAGTCTTGGCGGATCCAGACAAGCGAAAAGTGGCAAAATCGACCCCATTGGTCTCAACTATCCCCATGTTCCTGAGAACCTCATGACAGCTGTCTAGATAATACTGGGAATCCTCAGTAGATGCACCGCTGAAAGTAGTAGTGAAGAGCTTGGTGAACCTGTCCAATCTCCACAAAGCATCGGCAGACATAGCTGCACCATCACCGGTCTGAGCTACCACACCCGGCTGAACTGCTCCAACTGGCTGAGCTGTTGGAGTCTGAAACTGGGGAGCTACCTGCTCTGGAGTGCGAGCAGCAGGAGTCTGGGCTCCTCCTCCAGCCTGAGAGACGGCTGGTGCTACAGGAAGGAAACCTGCTCGGGTGACACTCTCCATAAGGCCCACTAGACGGACCAGAGCATCCTGAAGAGTTGGGGTAGCAATAAACCCCTCTGGGACCTGAGCGGGGCCCACCAGAACCGCTGGGGCCGGAACCTCATCCTCAAAATCAACTTGAGGCTCCGCCGCTGGTGCTGCTGCTCTGGGCTGAGCTCTGCCCCTGCCTCGGCCTCGCCCTCTGCCCCTCGTGGGAGATGCTGCTGGGGGCTCGGGCTGCTGATCGGTAGATGAGGAAGCGCGTGTTCTCGCCATCTGCGAAAGAACGGAGTAGAAATTCAATTAGTATTGAGTAACCGAACCGCACGACAAGAAAGAACAAATGTGAAGTTTTTCCTAACTCTGTAGCCTCTGGGGGATAAATACAGACGTCTCCGTACCGATCCCTCAGACTCTACTAGGCTTGTCCGTGTATTGTGAGACCTATGTAACCTAGAGCTCTGATACCAACTTGTCACGACCCGGATTTCCCACCCTCGGGGGTCGTGATGGCGCCTACTCGTAGAAGCTAGGCAAGTCACGAAATGCAGAAATCTTATCTCATTCATTTTAATCCTTTTTAACAACTTAAAATAAATAGGTGATCAACATTAAAATAATTGCGGAAGATGAAATCAAACGGAAGACTTAGTCAAATTAAATACTAAAATCAGTACAGAAGTGCCAATATATGCCTCTACCCAGAAACCGGTGTCACAATATCCACGGACTGTCTATGAGTGCTACATACAAGGTCTGGAAAAAAAATACAGTCTATCTCGGAAACAAGTGAAAACAGAACATAATCATAGATAGAAGAGAGCGCCGGGCCTGCAGACGCCTGCAGGACTACCTCGGACTCTCTGACTGGAATGAAGGCTGGCTCCCAGAATGCTACTGCCCAAATGCTGCTCTGGTATCTGCACATAGTGCAGAGTGTAGTATCAGCATAATCGACCCCATGTGCTGGTAAGTGTCTGGCCTAACCCCAGTGAGGTAGTGACGAGGCTAGGACCAGACTCCAGATAAACCTATGCAGTTATATAATATACATCGGAAAATAACAGAAATAACAGTTTAAATGGGAGGGGGTACATGCAACGGGGAAAATGTCAAATCTAGCAGGAACTTAAGAGAAATATGAGAGAACAACTCAGATCCACAACAAACAATAATAATAATAATACTGTTGCGGCGTGCAACCCAATCCCTTATCATTTAAACAACTCAGAATCTACAACAAACAATAATAATACTGTTGCGGCGTGCAACCCGATCCGATATAACATTTGTTGCGGCGCGCAGCCCGATCCATATTTAATATTGTTGCAGCGTGCAACCCGATCCATATTTAACAATTGTTGCGACGCGAAACCCGATCCATGTTTAATATTGTTGCGGCGTGCAACCCGATCCATATTTAACATTATTGCGGCGTGCAACCCGGTCCATATTTAATATTGTTGCGGTGTGCAACCCAATCCATATTTAATATTGTTGCGGCGTGCAACCCGATCCATATTTAATATTGTTGCGGCGTGCAACCCGATCCACACACACACACATATATATATATATATATATTCCTTTAGCAACAATCATACCAAGTGTCCCGGCAAGGGTTCAACAATAAACTACATATCCCGGCAAGGGATCAACAATAAAAGTAAATACGTCCCGGCAAGGGAGAATCAGCTATAACCAAATCTTAACTCAACTTCTATTCATCTCAGCTAACACCAATATTCAAATCATAAGTAATTTCCACGAAAAAAAACTTAATCCTTGATCAATATCGAGAATTATCAATTAAAGTATCCGTAGTATCATTTAAGAACACAACAAATTTCAATTTAAGACTCACGGTCATGCTCGACTCCAACGTATAGATACTCGTCACCATGCCTATACGTCGTACTCAACAAGAAGGAAATAGCAAATAGGACTCAACTCCTAATCCCTCAAGCTAAGGTTAGACTGAACACTTACCTCGATGCCACGAACACAATTCACGTCTCAATTATCGCTTTACCCCTTGATTCCACCACCAATTCGCTCGTATCTAGTCACAAGTTACTTAATAAATCAATAAATGTTAAATGAATCAATTCTAATGCATGAAGATGAGTTTCCTAAAGTTCTACCCAAAAGTCAAAAATCGCCCCCGGGCCCACATGGTCAAAACCCGAGATTCGAACCAAAACCCGATTACCCATTCCCCACGAACTCAGTTATATAATTTGTTTTGAAATTGGACCTCAAATCGAGGTCCAAATCCCCAATTTTTGAAAAACCTAGGTTCTACCCAAAACACCCAATTTTCCCATGAAAAACATTGATTTTAAGTTGAAATCATGTTAAAAGATGTTAAGGAGTGAAGATAACGAGTTAGAAATCACTTACCAATGTTTTGGAGAAGAAAGGTTGTTTGAAAAATCGCCTCTTATGTTTTTGGGGTTTAAAAAATGAAAAATGACTGAAAATCCCGTCTATTTATACCCCTCTCAGACCCCCTATGCGGACCGCACAAAATGGACTGCGGCCGCACAACCCTTCTTGAGGACACTGCAGTCCAGTGACCCTGTGTGGACCGCACAAAATGGACTGCGGCCACACAGTTCTCCATCGTGCACCGCACAAAGTTGACCGCGGACCGTACTGGCCCCTCCGCGGTCGCACACGATTTCTCGCGGACCGCACTAGCAGGTTCAGAGTTCTGCAACTTCTCTGAACCTGAAACATTTGTGTTTTAGACCTAAGGCATCCCGGAACCTACCGGAAACTCACCCGAGCCCTCGGGGCTCCAAGCCAAACATATGTACTAACTCAAAAACATTATATGAACTTATCCGTGCGATCAAATCGCCAAATAACATCATAAACATCGAATTAAACCTCAAAATCAATGAAATATTTCAAAACTTCTTAAAACATCAAATTTTCCATTTAAAGTCCGAATCACGTCAAATGACATCCGTTTCTCACCAAATTTCATAGAATCGTCTTAAATCATATATAAGGCTTGTACCGGGCGCCAGAACCAAAATACGGGCCCGATACCAATATGTTCTAATCAAATTTCATTTCCAAATCCTTTAAACAATTTCAGAAAACAATTTCCTTTAAAAATTCATTTCTCGGGTTTGGGACCTCGAAATTCGATTCCGGGCATACGCCCAAGTCCCATATTTTCCTACGGACCCTCCGGGACCGTCAATTCACGGGTCCGTGTCCGTTTACCCAAAATGTTGACCGAAGCCAACTTAGATGCATTTTAAGTCAAAATTTCAATATTTCACAGATTTGTTTTTCTTTCACTTAACAGCTTTCCTGCTACACGCCCGGACTGTGCAGGCAAATCGAGATGAAGATAAAAGAGGGGTTTTTTTAATGCCTCGGAACATAGAATTCATTTTAAATACAAGTGATGACCTTTTGGGTCATCACATTCTCCACCTCTAACACAACCGTTCGTCCTCGAACGGACAGAAGAAGGAAGTACCTGAGTCGGGGAAAAGATGGGGATAACGGCTCCGCATATCAGACTTAGACTCCCAGGTCGAGGCCTCAGGAGGCTGACCTCTCCACTGAACACGAACAGAAGGAAAACTCTTCCACCTCAACTGACGAACCTGTCGGTCTAGAATGGCTACCGGCTCCTCCTCATAAGACAAGTCCTTGTCCAACTGGACAGTGCTGAAATCTAACACGTGGCATGGATCGCCGTGATACTTCCGAAGCATGGACAGATGAAACACTGGATGCACGACTGAATAAGCCACCTCTCCCACTCGATCAAGAATCTCAAACGGACCAATGAACCTAGGGCTAAGCTTGCCCTTCTTCCCAAATCTCATCACGCCCTTCATAGGCGATACTCGAAGCAATACCCGCTCACCGACCATGAAAGCCAAATCTCGAACCTGCGGTCGGCATAACTCTTTTGCCTGGACTGAGTTGTACGAAGCCAATCCTGAATGATCCTGACCTTGTACAAGGCATCCTGAACCAAATCCATACCAACAACCGAGCCTCTCCCGGCTCGAACCATCCAACCGGAGACCGACACCGCCTACCATATAAAGCCTCATAAGGAGCCATCTGGATACTCGACTGGTAGCTGTTGTTGTAGGCAAACTCCGCTAAGGGCAAAAACTGATCCCACGAGCCTCCAAAGTCAATGACACAAGCTCGGAGCATATCCTCCAAAATTTGAATAGTCCGCTCAGACTGCCCGTCCGTCTAGGGATGAAATGCCGTGCTCAACTCAACCCGTGTGCCCAACTCTCGCTGAACTACTCTTCAGAAGCGTGAGGTAAACTGCGTACCTCAGTTCGAAATGATAGACACGGGCACACCATGAAGGCGAACAATCTCCCGGATATAGATCTCAGCTAACCTCTCGGAAGAATAGGAGACTGCCACAGGAATGAAATGCGCTGACTTGGTCAGCCTATCACCATTGACCCACACTGCGTTGAACTTCTTCCAAGTCTGTGGGAGTCAACAACGAAATCCATAGTGATCCGCTCTCACTTCCACTCGGGAAGCTCATTCAGCTGAAATGAACCACCGGGCCTCTGATGCTCGTACTTAACCTGCTGACAATTCAAACACCGAGCCACATATGCAACGATATCCTTCTTCATTCTCCGCCACCAATAATGTTGCCGCAAATCCTGGTACATCTTCGCGGCGCCCGGATGAATAGAGTACCGGGAGCTATGGGCCTCCTCTAAAATCAACTCTCGAAGACCATCCACATTAGGCACACAAACTCGACCCTGCAATCTCAAAACTCCATCATCATCTAAGGTAACCTGCTTGGCACCTCCGTGCTGCACCGTGTCTCTAAGGACACACAAATGGGGATCATCATACTGCCGATCACGGATACGCTCCAATAATGAAGAACGAGCGACTGTGCAAGCTAACACACGACTGGGCTCAGAAACATCCAGCCTCACGAACTGATTGGCCAAAGCCTGAACATCCAAAGCAAGCGGCCTCTCACCGACCGGAATATAAGCAAGACTGCCCATGCTGGCTGACTTCCTACTCAAAGCATCGGCCACCATGTTGGCCTTTCCTGGATGATATAAGATGGTGATATCATAGTCCTTCAACAACTCCAACCACCTCCTCTGCCTCAACTTCAACTCCTTTTGCTTGAACAAATACTAAAGACTCTTGTGATCCGTGAACACCTCACATACCATGCCATACAGATAATGCCTCCAAATTTTCAATGCGTGGACAATGGCTGCCAACCCCAAATCATGAACCGGATAGTTCTTCTCATGAATCTTCAACTGCCGCGAAGCATAGGCAATGACCTTGCCATCCTGCATCAACACTACACCAAGTCCAATACGAGAAGCATCACAATAAACTGTATAAGGCCCTGAACCTGTGGGCAAAACCAACACCGATGCCGTAGTCAGAGCTGTCTTGAGCTTCTGAAAGCTCGCCTTACACTCATCCGACCATCTGAACTGGGCACCCTTCTGGGTCAACCTTGTCATCGGGGCTGCAATAGATGAAAATCCCTCCACGAACCGACGATAGTAGCCTGCCAATCCCAAGAAACTCCGAATCTCTATAGCTGATGCTGATCTAGGCCAGTTCTTGACTGCCTCAATCTTCTTCGGATCAACCTGAATACCCTCTGCTGATACAACATGACCCAGAAATGCAACTGAACTCAACCAGAACTCGCACTTCAAGAACTTAGCATATAACTGACTATCCCTCAGGGTTTGAAGAACCATTCTAAGGTGCTGCTCGTGCTCCTCCCGGCTGCGGGAATATATCAAAATATCATCAATGAAGACTATCACGAACGAATCCAAATAAGGCCTGAACACTCGGTTCATCAAGTCCATGAAGGCTGCTGGGGCATTTGTCAACCCGAATGACATAACCAAGAACTCATAATGCCCGTACCGAGTGCGGAAAGCTGTCTTAGGGACATCGGATGCCCTAATCCTCAACTGATGGTAGCCAGATCTCAAGTCAATCTTTGAAAATACCTTGGCACCCTGAAGCTGATCGAACAAATCTTCAATCCTCAGAAGCGGATACTTATTCTTGATTGTAACCTTGTTCAATTGCCGGTAATCAATACACATTCTCATTGACCCATCCATTTTTTTAACAAACAGCACCGGCGCACCCCAAGGCGAAACACTGGGTCTAATGAAACCCTTCTCAAGCAAGTCTTGCAACTGCTCCTTTAACTCTTTCAACTCAGGCGGGGCCATGCGATACGGCGGGATAGAAATGGGCTGAGTGCCCGGATCCAAATCAATGCAAAAGTCAATATCCCTGTCGGGTGGCATACCTGGCAGGTCTGAAGGGAATACCTTAGGAAACTCACGAACAACGGGCACAAAATCAATAGAAGGGACCTCAGCACTAGAATCACGAACATATGCCAAATAGGCCAAACACCCCTTCTCGACCATACGCCGAGCCTTTACATAAGAGATAACACTACGGGTAGAATGACCAGGAATCCCTCTCCACTCTAAATGGGGCAAACCCGACAAGGCTAAGGTCACAGTCTTGGAATGGCAGTCCAAGATAGCGTGGTAAGGTGATAACCAGTCCATCCCTAATATGACATCAAAATCGACCATGTCCAGAAGCAACAAATCTACACGCGTCCAAAGACCCCTAATCACAACTATACATGAACGATGGACTCGATCTACCACAATAGAATCACCCATCGGTGTAGACACATAAACAGGATCACTCAAAGAATCACTAGGCATGACCAGATACGGTGCAAAATAAGATGACACATAGGAGTATGTAGACCCTGGGTCAAATAACACTGAAGCATCTCTATCACAAACCAAAATGGTACCTGTAATAACTACATCGGAAGCCTCAGCCTCGGGCCTGGCTGGAAGAGCATAGCATCGGGGCTGGGGCCCCACCACCCTGAACCACATCTCTGGGATGGTCTGCCGCTGGCTGGCCTCCACCTCTAGCGGCCTGAGCTCCACCTCTAGGTCCTCTACCTCTACCTCCAGTACCTCTACCCCCACCTCTAGCTGGCTGGGCGGGCTGTGGAACACCTGGTGACTGAACCATAGCACGGGAACCCTACTGCTGCGACTGAGTACCCACCAATCTCGGACAAGCCCTCCTGAGATGACCATACTCACCACACTCATAGCATCTTTCTGAGTGTTGCGGCTGAGGAAACTAAGACTGACCTTGGTGACCTGAATGACCACCCCGAAAACTCTGGAGCGGCGGTGCACTGATAGGAGCTGGTGGTGCACTGTAGGGCTGCTGATCAGAATACTGCATGTGAGAACCACGGCCACCTGATGCACCGTGAGAAACCTGAAGTGCTGACTGAAAGGGCCTAGGAGGATGGCCTCTACCATACGAATCCCTGCCTCCAGACGAAGGTACCACTGAATCTGCCTGACTGACGGGGTCTCTTATCTGCCCTATAACCAACCCCCTGTGATAGAACCATCTCAACTTTCCGGGCCACATTGGCCGCATCCTGGAAAGATATCTCACTCCCAGCCTCTCTATCCATCTGAAGACGAATCGGCTGAATAAGTCCATCAATGAACCTCCTCACCCTCTCTCTCTCTCGGTGGGCAGTATGATAAGAGCATGACAAGCCAAGTTGATGAATCTGGTCTCATACTGAGTAACGGTCATAGAACCCTACTAGAGACGCTCAAACTGCCTCCGATATGCCTCTCTCTGAGTGATGGGGAGAAACTTCTCCAGAAATAGCTGAGTGAACTGCTCCCAAGTCAAAGCTGGTGATCCGGCTGGTCTAGCCAAGCAATAATCTCTCCACCAAGTCTTGGCAGATCCAGACAAGCGAAAAGTGGCAAAATCGACCCCGTTGGTCTCCACGATCCCCATGTTCCTGAGAACCTCATGACAACTGTCTAGATAATCCTGGGGATCCTCCGTAGATACACCGCTGAAAGTAGTAGTGAAGAGCTTAGTGAACCTTTCCAATCTCCACAAAGCATCGGCAGACATAGCTGCACCATCACCGGTCTGAGCTACCACACCCGGCTGAACTGCTCCAATTGGCTGAGCTGCTGGAGTCTGAAACTGGGGAGCTACCTACTTCGGAGTGCGAGTAGCAGGAGTCTGGGCTCCTCCCCCAGCCTGAGAGACGGCTGGTGCTACAGGAAGTAAACCTGCTCGGGTGACACTCTCCATAAGGCCCACTAGACGGACCAGAGCATCCTGAAGAACTGGGGTCGCAATAAACCCTTCTGGGACCTGAGTTGGGCCCACCGGAACCGCTGGGGCCGAAACCTCATCCTCAAAATCAACCTGAGGCTCCGCCGCTGGTGCTGCTGCTCTGGGCTGAGCTCTGCCCCTGCCTCGGCCTCTGGCACGACTTCGGCCTCGCCCTCTGCCCCTCCTGGGAGCTGCTGCTAGGGGCTCGGGCTGTTGATCGGTAGATGAGGAAGCGCGTGTTCTCGCCATCTGCGAAAGAACGGAGTGGAAATTCAATTAGTATTGAGGAACCGAACCGCACGACAAGAAAGAACAAATGTGAAGTTTTTTCCTTACTCTGTAGCCTCTGGGGGATAAATACACACGTCTTCGTACCGATCCCTCTGACTCTACTAAGCTTGTCCGTGAATTGTGACACCTATGTAACCTAGAGCTCTGATACCAACTTGTTACGACCCGGATTTCCCACCCTCGGGGGTCGTGATGGCGCCTACTCGTAGAAGCTAGGCAAGCCACGAAATGCAAAAATCATAACTCATTCATTTTAATCCTTTTTAACAACTTGAAATAAATAGGTGATCAACATTAAAATAATTGCGGAAGATGAAATCAAGCGAAGACTTAGTCAAATTAAATACTAAAATCAGTACAGAAGTGCAAATATATGCCTCTACCAAGAAACCGGTGTCACAATATCCAGGGACTGTCTATGAGTGCTACATACAAGGTCTAAAAAAACAAAATACAGTCTGTCTCAGAAACAAGTGAAAACAGAACATAATCATAGATAGAAGAGAGCGCCGGGCCTGCGGACGCCTGCAGGACTACCTCGAACTCTCTGACTGGAATGAAGGCTGGCTCCCAGAATGCTACTACCCAAATGCTGCTCCGGTATCTGCACATAGTGCAGAGTGTAGTATCAGCACAACTGACCCCATGTGCTGGTAAGTGTGTGGCCTAACCCCGGCGAGGTAGTGACAAGGCTAGGACCAGACTCCAGATAAACCTGTGCAGTTATATAATATACAGCGGAAAATAACAGAAATAACAGTTTAAATGGGAGGGGGTACATGCTATGGGGAAATGTCAAATCCAGTAGGAACTTAAGAGAAATATGAGAGAACAACTCAGATCTACAACAAACAATAATAATAATACTGTTGCGTTGTGCAACCCGATCCCTTATCATTTAAATAACTCAGAATCTACAACAAACAATAATAATACTGTTGCGGCGTGTGTTGGCCCAAGAACAGGTGATGTTTTGAAGAATGACAAATGAACTCAGTCATGGACCAGGTCCATCGTGTAAAGCACAGTCATGCTCAACCTATACATGTGAGATGCACGTGAAGGAGATAAGTCCTACTAATTAAGCAGCAATATCTCCATGTGATCTGATCGAAAAGGTTACATATTGGATAAGGGGAGAAAGTCTCCTTATATGAAGAGAACACAATCCGAATAAAGATAGTGTTGGAGTTTGAGGTTTTCAAGGACTCAACTACGATAGAAGATCAGCAATTGAGTTCCAATCAAACTCTAATTACTAACCCATTAAAAGACAGTGATTGTTCTCTTCTACAGTGATTGCACATACGCAGAAGTTAAACTAAATTGAGAGCAAAAGAGCAAGGCGATTTTGTAAGCAATTTATGTGAGATTTGAGTGTGTACTCCTGAAGCTACTTGAACGAGATAGAAGAATCAGTTCCATTGTGTAATTCTTTTATTCTAGTTCAATTGTAGTAGGTGGTTTAAAATTGTACCTTTCAGCTTTCATAGAAGCAATTGTATTAGGTACCTAGAGTGTTCAAGTTATAAGCTAACTTGAAGTTGTCGCAACAGTTGAGGCTGTGTGCTACAACGGGATTAGAGTTAATCCTTAGGTTTACAAATGGCTCAGTGATTTTAGTGGAAGTTTGGGAAAATCCTACTAAGTAGTAGGTCGTGGTTTTTTCACCTTTTGAGCCAGGTGTTTTCCACGTAAAATCTCTGTGTTCTTTATTTTATGTACTTATTATTCCGCAAACAGTATTAGTTAGTACACCTAGAAGAACCAGGTTCTTCTAGAGCAAAAATTGGGTACCACACAAATCACCCCCCCTCTTGTATGGTATTGACGTGTAGAACATCAATTGGTATCAGAGCTGGTTATCCTTGAAGAGGCAAAAACCTTAGGAAAAGATCAAGATGAGTGCACCACCTAGGAACTGGGAAGGGTAATCTACTGCTAGGCCTTCACTCTTCAATGGTCAGTACTATTCCTAGTGGAATGGGAGAAGAATGCCAAGGCCAAGAAATGGCTTGTGTGTGGATTAGGTCCAGATGAGTACAGTAGAATTCAAAGCTGTACCACTGCTAAGGAAATTTGGGAAACTTTGCAAGTGGCTCATGAAGGAACACCTCAAGTGAAGAGGTGGAGAGGAACACTGCTGTATTCTCAATATGAGAATTTCACCATGAAGGAAGGAGAAACCATCCAAGAGATGTATACAAGGTTCACCACACTGACAAATGAACTTAAGTCTCTTGGAAGGATTATCCTTGAAGAAGACAATGTTGAGAAGATTTTAACAAGGGTTCTGCCAGTCTCTTGGGAAAGCAAAATCACTGCTAATCAGGAATCAAAGAGTATTGCTACCCATAAGCTGGATGAACTAATTGGAAACCTTACTGCCTATGAACTAAGAAGGCAAACCATGAAAATGGATGCACCCAAGAAGGAAAGAAATCTGGCTCTTAGAATTGCTAAAGGTTCAGATCTGGAGGATGAGGAAATGGCTATGATCACAAGAGAATTCAAAAAGTACCTGATGAGAGGAAAGGGTTCTTCAAGAGGTACAACCTTCAACAAACGAAGGGCTTCTGAGAAATAGACCAATGAGGGTTGCTACAAATGTGGTAAGACTGATCACATGATCAAGAATTGTCCTCAATGGGAAATTGAGTGGAAGAAGGAAAGGGCTGAACGAAGGAACAGGAAGAAGGAACAGGTTCAACCAAAAAGAAACAAAGGATCAACAAAGGCTATGGTTGCTGCCTGGGGAGAAACATCAGATGAGGACTCAGAAGATGAAGCTGGAGATGAACAAGCACTTATGGCCATCTGAGAATCAGATGATGAACAAGAGGTAAGTATTCTTCATCTCAAATACAAGATTAAATTCCTGTTTAAAGAAAGGTTGTCTGAGCTACTGCTAGACTTCATTGATGAGTCTGAGATAATTAATAATGAGAAGGAAGAACTGTCTAGGGAATGTGTGATCCTAAAAGCCAAGTTCAAAAATCTAGAGTGTAGGGCTAATGAGAATGAAAGTAAAAATGCTGAGTTGAAGAACCAGGTTCTTTAACTTGACACTAGTGTCCTAGAACTTAGGTCTGAGAACTTAAAACTGAAATTAGGAACAGGAAAGAAGAAAGCTGATCACACACATCTCACCTTAGAAGAAAACTTAGGAAAAATGAAGGATAAGCTGCACAGGAAGGATGAGCAGATAAGAGTATTAAAGGAAGATCTAGGGAAAGTAAAACATGAACTAGACAGAACTTGCAAATGAAACAAGGCTTCTGATGCACTCTCCTGGCTACAAGAACATCACAGTAGCAACAAAAGAGGACTTGGCTATGGGACTCAAGCACCTAAGTGGGATCCAAAAAGCAAGTACCTCACTCTTCCTGAGAACAAAATCTACACACACTGTGGCAAGACTGGCCATTACAAAAATGAATGTAATGCAAAAGAAAAGGCCAGTCAAAAGAACAAAGCTTTTGTTCAAGAAAAAAATAGGCTACCTGGATGGGCTAGAAGGAATCTGATTTATCCCTTTGCCTATAGAAAGGGACCCAAACTAGTTTGGGTTCCTAAGACTAAGCCCTGATTTCTTTTTGCAGGTTCAAGTGAAGGGAAGTAGCCAAATATGGTACATGGATAGTGGCTGCTCAAAACATATGACTGGAAGCAAGAACCAGTTCCTTTCACTTGAGGACCTAAAGGGAGGTAATGTCTCTTTTGGAAATGGGAAGAAAGGTGAGATTATTGGGGTTGGAAAGGTAGGTAAGACAGACTCTCACTCTATTGAGAATGTCTACTTGATAGATGGCTTGAAATACAGCCTGATCAGTGTGTCACAACTGTGTGACAGAGGTAACCTTGTAGCATTCACCTCTACTAAATGCTTTGTGATTAACCTTACCACTGACAAGATTTTTTTGCAGGGAAAAAGAGTTAACAATATTTACATTGTAGATTTGTCTACTCTCTCAGAAAATGAACTAACCTGCCTAAGTGTGATAGATAATGATCCCCTACTGTGGCACAAAAGACTTGGTCATGCCAGTTTGAATCAGCTAAACAAATTAGTCTCTAAGGACTTGGTGATAGGGTTACCTAACATCAAGTTCAAGGAAGACAAAGTTTGTGAGGCCTGTGCAAGGGGGAAGCAGGTAAGATCATCCTCAAAAGCAAGAAAATGGTAAGCACAACCAAGTCATTGGAACTGATCCATATGGATCTCTGTGGTCCAATGAGAACCATGAGAAGGGGTGGAAAGAAATAAGTAATGGTACTCGTTGATGATTATTCTAGATTTACCTGGGTACTATTTCTATCATCTAAAGATGAAGCATTTGACATGTTTACTGCCTTTGTTAGAAAAACTCAGAAACAATTAGGAAATCAACTTGCATCCATTAGGTGTGATCATGGAACTGAATTTGAAAATGCTAAGTTTGCTGAATTCTGTGATGAAAATGGTATAGATCATAACTTCTCTGCCCCTAGGACTCCTCAACAAAATGGAGTAGTTGAAAGAAAGAACAGGACTCTTGAAGACATGGCTAGGACTATGCTTCTTTCTAGTAAGCTGCCCCATAGCTTCTGGGCAGAGGCTGTAAACATTGCATGTTACATTATAAATAGATGCATGACTAGACCTCTTGTAGAGAAGACTCCCTATGAGTTACTTAAAGGGAGAAAACCAAATATATCCCATCTTAGGGCATTTGGATGTAAGTGCTTTGTGCATAATAATGGAAAAGACTCCCTAGGTAAGTTTGATCCCAGAAGTGATGAGGGAGTATTCTTGGGATATTCTTCACATAGCAAAGCATATATAATGTTCAATAAAAGAACTTTGTGTGTAGAAGAAAGTGTGCATGTAGTATTCGATGAAACTAACATTCTTTCTGAGAGACAGGAACATGAAGATGAAGCCAATCGGATTGGTAAAGGATTTGACTAAAGCCTCAGCACAAGTCAAAGTGGCACTAAAAGAAGGAACAAGTGATGGAACAGGTTCTTCTATTCAGGGCAACCTGACAGGGGGAACTAATCGAAGAGAAACTGAAATAAATCCTCTAAACGAACATGTTCATGACCCTGTTCCTCAGCAACAGAACATGGGAGAAACATCTAGTATGAACCAGTTGGTTCTGAAACCTCACAAGTATCAAAGTTCTCATCCTATTGAGAACATTATCACTGATCCAACATTTGGAGTCAAAACTAGATCACAATTAAAGAATCTGTGTGCTTTTGATGCCTTTTTATCTCTTATTGAACCTAAAAATGTTGTTGAGGCTTTGCGGATGCAGATTGGGTCCATGCAATGCAAGATGAACTCAATCAGTTTGAGAGAAGTCAAGTTTGGCATCTAGTTCCAAGACTCAAGGATAGATCAGTTATTGGTACAAAATAGGTCGTTAGAAACAAACTTGATGAAGATGGAACAGTTACAAGAAACAAGGCAAGATTGGTGGTCCAAGGTTACAGCCAAGAGGAGGGAATATATTATGATGAGACTTTTGCTCTAGTTGCAAGACTAGAGGCAATCAGACTCCTCATAGCCTTTGCAGCACACATAGAATTCACTCTTCATCAGATGGATGTCAAAAATGCCTTCCTGAATGGCTACCTGAGAGAACAAGTGTTTGTGAAACAACCTCCAGGGTTTGAGAGCAAGGAATGTCCTGAGCATGTGTACAAGTTAGACAAGGCTCTCTATGGACTCAAGCAGGGCCCAAGAGCATGGTATGAACGACTGTCCAAATTTCTGCTTGAACATGCTTACAAAAGAGGTAAAATTGATAGTACCTTATTCCTTGGGAAAAAGGTAATGATCTCCTTATGGTACAAATATATGTTGATGACATAATCTTTGGGGCCACCACTGATAAGATAAGTAAGGACTTTGCAAAACTAATGGGGAGTGAGTTTGAAATGAGTATGATGGGTGAGCTTAACTTCTTCTTAGGCTTGCAGATCAAACAAAGTCCTAATGGAACCATGATTCATCAGCAGAAGTATGCAAAAGAACTAATCAAGAAGTTTATAATGGAAGAATCAAAAGAAATAGACACACCCATTGCAACTGCCACTAAATTAGACATTGATGAACCTGGTTCACCAGTTGATCAAAAGTTGTATAGGGGTATGATTGGTTCACTCTTGTATCTAACTGCCAGTAGACCTGACATTGTTTTCAGTGTAGGGCTTTGTGCTCGTTTTCAGGCGAATCCAAAACACTTGACTGATGTCAAGAGGATACTAAGATATTTGAAAGGCACCACTGATCTGTGCCTTTGGTACCCCAAAGGTAGTAATTTCAATCTTGTAGGATATGCGGATGCTGATTATGCAGGTTTCCTAGTGGATAGGAAGAGCACTTCAGGTATGGAACACTTCCTTGGTTAATGTCTTGTGTCATAGGCTACTAAGAAGCAAAATTCAGTGGCCTTATCCACTGCTGAAGTTGAGTATGTTGCTCTGCTTCTTGTTGTGCTCAATTGCTATGGATCAAACAATAGTTGGTAGACTTTGGCATTGAAGTTGGTCGCATTCCTATATTCTGTGATAACACTAGTGCTATAAGTATGACAAAGAACCCTGTTAATCATAAGAGGACTAAGCACATAGATGTTAGGCACCACTTCTTGAGAGATAACTATGATAAAGGATTGATCTCCATAGAATTCTGTGCTACTGATAAACAAATTGCTGACATTTTCACTAAAGCAGTGAGTAGAGAAAACTTTGAGAGAACAGGTTGGAATTAGGGATGATTAAGATCACCTAATAGGTCCAGTTCAGAATGCACAATGAAAAAAAAATGATGAAAAAAAAATTATTATTTTGGCTAGGAATTCTGAACTTGTGTAAATGTCTAGATTAATTCTTACTCAGTTTCATACTTTAATTAGTATACTCCTGTGACATGTGTTTATATGACTCACTAATCTTTTACAAAATTTTCTCTATTATGGCATTTGAGGCATGTTCAAGAGAGTTCTAAATGAAGAACCTGGTTCATTAGTATGGGCTCATATGAAAGCTCAGGTGTATTTTCTATACTCTGCACAATCAGAAAGATTGACGTTTCAATCATGAGTAGAAGTCCTATACTTGTCAAATTCCTAGAAAAATTCTATCTGTTCGCATTGAACCAGTTCCGTCAATCTAGAACTCTAAACCATAATTTTTGCCTAATATCTAGGGAAGCCAAACTAATCATTAAAATTCTAGAAATTCAGTTTGATTAGACGACTATTTGACTCCTGAAAAAGCTGTCGTTACTTATTAATTGTCTAATTCTCTTTAAATACACATCATCTCTCCAGTCTTCATCAAAATTCCTAAACCACCAAAAACTCTTCTTCACTTCTAATTGCCATCTTCTCCCAAATTCACAAATTTTTGCAAGAAATCGACCATCATGTCTAACCCACAAGAAAATCCTGGAACTCCACCACCATCTCCTTCAAATTCATCCTCATCTACTCCCCCCAGTGTATCTCCAAAACCTAGGCTACGAAGGCAGAAAATGCTCGCCCGAAAAACTGTAGCATCTGGGGCTCTGAGGAAGGTTTTAAACGAAAGGTTAAAAGCAAGCCAAATGAAGCAAAGCAAAACTCCAAATTCCAACTCCAGCTCTAAATCAGAATTATATGAATCAGCTACTGAGGGGGAAGGACATGGGTCTTCTAACTCTGAGAAGACTCAAGAATCCCCTATTGAGGTAAGCTCATCTGTGAGTGGAAACATAGAGACTAGGTTTGTTCTGGTTGGTCCTATTAGAGATGTTGAAGTGCCTGAGAGACGTAGGAGTGGAGGTAAAAAGAATCTTGAAAAAGAAAAAGAGAGGGAGGGTGCATGTGGTGAAGAGAGGGGAAATGGGAAAGGAGCAGTTCTTGCTATATGTGGGGTTACACAAGAGAGATTAGAAGAGAGTGGCATGAAGTCAGGGGGAAGTGGTTCTGGGGAAGCTGCTGAGGGGTTGGTTCATCTGAGCAAGCAAAGAGATGAACCTGTTTCATCTACTGAAGAAACCTTGGCTGATTTACTGAAAAAGGTTGGGGCAAGCTATGACCCAAAGAAACGCAGAGCTCCCACAACAAAAGCCCCAACTGTTCCCAAGCCTTCTAAGAAAAGAAAAGCTTCATCCCCAACACCTACTGCCTCTTCAGTGCCTAGGGGTAGAGCCACAAGAAGCAGGGTAAAACAGAGTGAAACTGATCTATAAAAGACCTTAGAAGAAAGTAAGAAAAAGAAAATGGATAAGGGAAAAGGGAAGATTGCAGAATCCTCAGAGGTACTTATTGAGGAAGAGGAGATGGAACTGGTCCATCAAGAAAGGGGTACAACAGAAGAGGTTCCTACACCCAAGCCTAGAGGACAAGATCTGCACCTGTGTCTGCTGAACCCACACTAGCCAAGAGGACTAGATCTGCAGTGAAAGCTAAACAAACAAAAGTTTCAGACGATGATGACTGGAGTGGAGAAGAAGAAGAGAATGAATCTGAGAAGGAGCAGGACAGGTTTGCCATGTTTGGCAGAAGAAAAATTTTAAAAGGAATATTGTTGAAGGACCTGGTGGAACCAGGGATGATGAGATTGGTAGATTCTTTGGTTGTTCAAGGATGGAAGGACATGGTCCTTCAGATGGATGGTAGGCTAGCCAGAAATGAGTTGATTGAGTTTATGGCAAATGCTGCTGTTAAGGATGGAGTTGTTAGTAGCCTGGTGAAGGGAGTCTCAGTGAAGTTTGATGCAGAAAAACTGAGAGAGATTCTGGACATACCCTTTGAAGGGTTTGATGACTATACTAGGCAAAGGTGTCATGCTTGGACTCCCTCCCTACTGCCCTTGAAATCACCAAGAGGTTCTGTGATTCAGAGGAAGTGAATGAAGCCAGGGCTGTGCAGAAAAGTGAGATGAGGCCTGAGCACAAGGTTGTGTTTGAGTTTGTCAACAAATGCTTATTTCCCAAGCAGGAGAGAAGGCACACTGCTAACTACATGGACCTGGTTCTTATGGAGTGCCTGGAGAGAGGAAAGCAAATCAACTGGCCTGCCCTCATTGTCAAATTGCTAGACAGGGTCATAAATGGCTCCAAGGCTCATGCTACTCCATATGGCTTCATATTGACCACAGTTCTGGATAGGCTAAATGTGCCTCTGAAGAAATGGGAAATGGCCTCGAGCAAGGAACACTTTGGCATCAAAACTCTTCTTGCCTGTGACTATCCAGTCAATGCCATCCCAATTGAACCTGGTTCATCTCTGAAGACACCCATCAACAGCAAAGTTAGGACTTTGGTTCAGGAATGTGCAGCTAAGGATGCTGAAATTGCTAGGCTCAAGGCTCGTGTGGTTGAAGCGGAAAATGGGAGGGGTGGTCTTAGAGTTGAGCTTGCCAAAGAAAAGGAGAAGAATGATGGAATTCTTCAGATCATGCTGAATCTTCTCCAAACCCAACCCTCCAGTTCCTCCAAGCCTTTGGACTCCTAGCCTTTGTCTCCTGAACTTGTCTAGTACCCCTAGTGACCCAGATTAGGGATTTTTCTGTTTTTGCTCATGGTTGAATGTTTTCTTTCTTTTTGTGGATTGTTGGTGGCAACATATCTCTATCAATGACAACTGTTGTTTTCTCTTGTTCAATGCTTATTCTGACCTTGATAGTTTAAATATGTTTATTGATTACTGATGATTGCACCATGATTGCACTTGCAGTTGCCCCAGTGGCCATGAGTATTCGTTAAAATCTGGGATTCACATTGTGTTTGAAACTTTTCAATGATGCCAAAAGGGGGAAGAGATCTTGTGCTTTCCATATTCTGAAATAAGTGATGTTTATAACCTAATTAACCTGGTCCTTGATGGTAAGTGAATTTTCTAAATTTAGTGTTGATGGTTAAGCTGAGTTCTTACAGGTTTCGAATCAGTAAAACACAAAGAGTTTGTCATCATCAAAAAGGGAGAATTTGTCGGCCCAAGAACAGGTGAAGTTTTGAAGAATGACAAATGAACTCAGTCATGGACCATGTCCATCGTGTAAAGCACAGTCATGCTCAACCTATACATGTGAGATGCACGTGAAGGAGATAAGTCCTACTGATCAAGCAGTAATATCCCCATGTGATCTGATCGAAAAGGTTGCATATTGGATAAGGGGAGAAAGTCTCCTTATATGAAGAGAACACAATCCGGATAAAGATAGTGTTGGAGTTTGAGGTCTTCAAGGACTCAACTACGATAGAAGATCAGCAATTGAGTTCCAATCAAACTCTGATTACTAACCCATTAAAAGACAGTGATTGTTCTCTTTTACAGTGATTGCACATACGCAGAAGTTAAACTAAATTGAGAGCAAAAGAGCAAGGCGATTTTGCAAGCAATTTATGTGAGATTTGAGTGTGCACTCCTAAAGCTACTTGAACGAGATAGAAGAATCAGTTCCATTGTGTAATTCTTTTATTCTAGTGCAATTGTAGTAGGTGGTTTAAAATTGTACCGTTCAGCTTTCATAGAAGCAATTGTATTAGGTACCTAGAGTGTTCAAGTTATAAGCTAACTTGAAGTTGTCGCAACAGTTGAGGCTTTGTGCTACAACGGGATTAGAGTTAATCCTTAGGTTTACAAAGAGTTTGTAAATGCTGTTTTGGCTCAGTGATTTTAGTGGAAGTTTGGGAAAATCCTACTGAGTAGTAGGTCGTGGTTTTTTCACCTTTTGAGCTAGGTGTTTTCCACGTAAAAATCTCTATGTTCTTTATTTTATATACTTATTATTCCACAAATAGTATTAGTTAGTACACCTAGAAGAACCAGGTTCTTCTAGAGCGAAAATTGGGTACCACACAAATCACCCCCCCTCTTGTGTGGTATTGACGTGTAGAACATCAGTAGGTAACAGAGCTGGTTATCCTTGAAGAGGCTAACACCTTAGGAAAAGATCAAGATGAGTGCACCACCTGGGAACTGGGAAGGGCAATCCACTGCTAGGCCTCCACTCTTCAATGGTCAGTACTATTCCTGGTGGAATGGGAGAAGAATGCCAAGGCCAAGAAATGGCTTGAGTGTGGACTAGGTCCAGATGAGTACAGTAGAATTCAAAGTTGTACCACTGCTAAGGAAATCTGGGAAACTTTGCAAGTGGTTCATGAAGGAACACCTCAAGTGAAGAGGTGGAGAGGAACACTGCTGTATTCTTAATATGAGAATTTCACCATGAAGAAAGGAGAAACCATCCAAGAGATGTATACAAGGTTCACCACACTGACAAATGAACTTAAGTCTCTTGGAAGGATTATCCTTGAAGAAGACAATGTTGAGAAGATTTTAACAAGGGTTCTGCCAGTCTCTTAGGAAAGCAAAATCACTGCTATTCAGGAATCAAAGAGTATTGCTACCCTTAAGCTGGATGAACTAATTGAAAACCTTACTGCCTATGAACTAAGAAGGCAAACCATGAAAATGGATGCACCCAAGAAGGAAAGAAGTATCGCTCTTAGAATTGCTGAAGGTTCAGATCTGGAGGATAAGGAAATGGCTATGATCATAAGAGAATTCAAAAAGTACCTGATGAGAGGAAAGGGTTCTTCAAGAGGTACAACCTTCAACAAACCAAGGGCTTCTGAGAAACAGACCAATGAGGGTTTCTACAAATGTGGTAAGACTCATCACATGATCAAGAATTGTCCTCAATGGGAAATTGAGTGGAAGAAGGAAAGGGCTGAACGAAGGAACAGGTTCAACCAAAAAGAAACAAAGGATCAACAAAGGCTATGGTTGCTGCCTGGGGAGAAACATAAGATGAGGACTCAGAAGATGAAGCTGGAGATGAACAAGCACTTATGGACATCGAAGAATCAGATCTTAACTAATTCATTTTAATAATTTTAACAACTTGAAATAAACAGGTGATCAAAATTAAAATAATTACGAAAGATGAAATCAAGCGGAAGACTTAGTCAAATTAAATACTCAAATCAGTACAGAAGTGCCAATATATGCCTCTACCCAGAAACCGGTGTCACAATATCCTCGGACTGTCTATGAGTGCTACATATATGGTCTAAAAAAAAACAAAATACAGTCTGTCTCGGAAACAAGTGAAAACAGAACATAATCATAGATAGAAGAGAGCGCCGGGCCTGCGGACGCCTGCAGGACTACCTCGGACTCTCTGACTGGACTGAAGGCTGGCTCCCAGAATGCTACTGCCCAAATGCTGCTCCGGTATCTGCATATAGTGTAGAGTATAGTATCAGCACAACCAACCCCACGTGCTGGTAAGTGTCTAGCCTAACCCCGGTGAGGTAGTGACGAGGCTAGGACCAGACTCCAGATAAACCTGTGCAGTTATATAATATACAGCGGAAAATAACAGAAATAACAGTTTAAATGGGAGGGGGTACATGCAACTGGGAAAATGTCAAATCCAGCAGGAACTTAAGAGAAATATGAGAGAAAAACTCAGATCCACAACAAACAATAATAATAATACTGTTGCGGCATGCAACCCGATCCCTTATCATTTAAACAACTCAGAATCTACAACAAACAATAATAATATTGTTGCGGCGTGCAACACGATCCGATATGACATTTGTTGCGGCGCGCAACCCGATTCATATTTAGTATTGTTGCGGCGTGCAACCCGATCCATATTTAACAATTGTTGCGGCACGAAACCCGATCCATGTTTAATATTGTTGCGGCGTGCAGCTCGATCCATATTTAACATTATTGCGGCGTGCAACCCGGTCCATATTGAATATTGTTGCGGTGTGCAACCCGATCCATATTTAATATTATTGCGGCGTGCAACGCGATCCATGTTTAATATTATTGCGGCGTGCAACCCGATCCATATATATATATATATATATATATATATATTCCTTTAGCAACAATCATACCAAGTATCCCGGCAAGGGTTCAACAATAAACTACACTATCCCGGCAAGGGATCAACAATAAAAGTAAATACGTCCCGACAAGGGAGAATCAGCTATAACCAAATCTTAACTCAACTTCTATTCATCTCAGCTAACACCAATATTCAAATCATAAGTAATTTCCACGAAAACAAACTTAATCCTTGCTCAATATCGAGAATCATCAATTAAAGTATCTAGTATCATTTAAGAACAAAACAAATTTCAATTTAAGACTCACGGTCATGCTCGACTCCAACGTATAGGTACTCGTCACCATGCCTATACGTCGTACTCAACAAGAAGGAAATAGCAAATAGGACTCAACTCCTAATCCCTCAAGCTAAGGTTAGACCGAACACTTACCTCGATGCCACGAACACAATTCACGTCTCAATTATCGCTTTACCCCTTGATTCCACCACCAATTCGCTCGTATCTAGTCACAAGTTACTTAATTACATCAATAAACGCTAAATGAATCAATTCTAATGCATGAAGATGAGTTTCCTAAAGTTCTACCCAAAAGTCAAAAATCGCCCCCGGGCCCACATGGTCAAAACCCGAGGTTCGAAACAAAACCCGATTCCCCATTCCCCCACAAACTCAAATATATAATTTGTTTTGAAATCGGACCTCAAATCGAGGTCCAAATCCCCAATTTTTGAAAAACCTAGGTTCTACCCAAACCACCAAATTTCCCCCCATGAAAATCATTGATTTTAAGTTGAAATCATGCTAAAAGATGTTAAGGAGTGAAGAAAACGAGTTAGAAATCACTTACCAACGTTTTGGAGAAGAAAGATTGTTTGAAAAATCACCTCTTATGTTTTTGGGGTTTTGAAAAATGAAAAATGACTGAAAATCCCGTCTATTTATACCCCTCTCAGACCCCCTGTGCGGACCACACAAAATGGACTGCGACCGCACAGCCCTTCTTGAGGATACTGTAGTCCAGTGACCCTGTGCGGACCGCACAAAATGGTCTGCGGCCACACAGTTCTCCGCCGCGCACCGCACAAAGTCGACCGCGGACCGCACTGGCCCCTCCGCGGTCGCACACGATTTCTCACGGACCGCACTAGAGGGTTCAGAGATCTGCAACTTCTCTGAACCTGCAACATCAGTGTTTTAGGCCTAAGGCATCCCGGAACCTACCCGAAACTCGCCCGAGCCCTCGGGGCTCCAAACCAAACATACGTACTAACTTAAAAACTTCATGTGAACTTATTCGTGCGATCAAATCGCCAAAATAACATCATAAAAATCGAATTAAACCTCAAAATCAATGAAATATTTCAAAATTTCTTAAAACATCAAATTTTCCATTTAAAGTCTGAATCACGTCAAATGACATCCGTTTCTCACCAAATTTCACAGAATCGTCTTAAATCATATATAAGGCCTGTACCGGGCGCCGGAACCAAAATACGGGCCCGATACCAATATGTTCTAATCAAATTTTATTTCCAAATCCTTTAAACAATATCAGAAAATAATTTCCTTTAAAAATTCATTTCTCAGGCTTGGGACCTCGAAATTCAATTCCGGGCATACGCCCAAGTCCCATGTTTTCCTACGGACACTCTGGGACCGTCAATTCATGGGTTCGGGTCCGTTTACCCAAAATGTTGACCGAAGTCAACTTAGATGCATTTTAAGTCAAAATTTCAATATTTCACAGATTTATTTTCACATAACAGCTTTCCGGCTACACGCCCGGACTGCGCATGCAAGTTGAGGTGAAGATAAAAGAGATTTTTTAAGGCCTCGGAATGCAGAATTCATTTTAAATACAAGTGATGACCTTTTGGGTCATCACACTTGCCTAACTTTGTGTACGGAAACTTCCCCTTAGAATTTGGGATGGATTGTGTCTTTTGTACTATGTGAAAGCTGTGTACGCAAGGTGACGAGTGGGTACACGTGTTGTACGTGGTATTTGACCGGTCTAGGCTACTTAGACTCTTTCCTTGCTTTAATTGGATTGACATATCATGTTCTAGTTTATCATAGTCAATCTATTATTTTTTGTGTTAGTCTATCCTTACGTGCCTTAAATAATTTTGTTAATACTTGATCTACATCCTAATTGATAAACTCCTTTCATGCTTTACTTGAACTTGTTGACTCTTTTATCGCTACATGTTGTATATTTCATTATTGATTATCATTATTTGAAGTCATTGTTCATGTTATCTATTTCATTATTGATTATCATTATTTGAAGTTATTGTTCATGTTATCTCTTCCATTGTTGATTTTTATTATTTGAAGTCACTGTTACACTTTGTCTCTTCTGTTGTCAGTTATTCTTACTTAATATCATGGTTATATATTATCTCTCTCATTATTGAGTTATTGGCATTGAAGTTGTGAAAGTTGTTATTACGTTGAGGCAAAATTGTTATTGTTGAGACATCTTTCTTATGGAGCATTTTACATTCATTGTTGTTGTTAATATTCTTGTACACATTGTGACAGAGCCATGGGCATTCATTGTGAAAATATTAATATTGTTGATTATTGGCAAGTTGTGACATATGGTCACTTGTGGTGCAAATGTGACGACCCGGCCGGTCGTCTCATGAGTTACCGGCCCGTTTTCCCCATTTCTGCTTCTTATTGCTTTGTTCATCTGTGTTTTGAGGTATCGGGTTGGTTGGATTGAATCCGGATTGGTTTTGGCGAAGTTTGAGACACTTAGTCTCTTTTTTTTTGGTGGAAAATAAATCTTTATTCATCATCCCAAACCAAATATACATATTTTTCATCATTCTTCCTCTATTTCTATTCTATCCTTACCGACTTTCCTCTATCTCAGCTATACTTTCATTATCATGGACTGTTCCTATACATTTCATTTCTCTCTAGTTATATAGTGACTCTATCCAGCTTATTCCTTTCTTGTTCTTCTTCTTCTGTACAGCTTCCATGCACCTGTATTTGCATGTATGTTGTATCTGCTCCAATACTGCTTGTAGTCTTGGCACTTTTTCCATCCATACTGCTTCATTCCTAGCTCTCCATATGTGGTAGATGACTGCTGCCAACACTGTCATTGTGAATGCTCTACCTATTTTCTCTTGTGCTATTCTTGCTATCCTTCTCCATATCCCTGTCAGCTTAGTGTTCTTTATATTCATACCTAGCCATTTGCATACTTCAGCTAAGCACATCTTACAAAATGTGCATTCAAAGAATAGGTGGTCCATTGTTTCTGTATTTCCTTCACATAGCATACAATCATTATCTTCTGTTATTTTCATTCTCAGTGTTCTATCCTTTCTCAGTAGTTTCCTTTTCATTGCAAGCCAGCAGATGAAGCTGTGCTTAGGAATGTTCATTTTATTCCACACCTCTCTACTCCAAGCCCATTGTTCCAGTCTTCCTCTTCTCTAGTGGTGGCCACTCTTGATTGTGTATTTTCCTGTCCTTGTTTTCCAACCATTTCCCGTGTAACCTGCAGCATATGTATCTCGTATAGAGCATATGTATCTCTTTTAAGAAGGCTTAAGTTGGAAAAGTCAACCGGATATTGACTTATGTGTTAGAGGGCTCGGATGTGAGTTCCGATGGTTCGATTAGCTTCGGGAGGTAATTTATGACTTAGGAGTGTGATCGGAATAGGTTTTTGAGGTCCGGAGTAGATTTAGGCTTGAATTAGCAAAGTTGAGATTTTGGCGATTTTCGGTTGGTAGGCGAGATTATGATATAGGGGTCGGAATGGAATTCTGAGAGTTGCAGTAGCTTTGTTATGTGATTTGGGATGTGTGTGCAAAATTTCATGTCATTCGGACGTGTTTTGGTTGGGTTTTTGATCAAAAGCGTATTTCGGAAGATTTTTAGAAACTTAGGCTTGAATCCGATGTGTTTTAGGTGATTTGATGTTGTTTGAGGTGTTTCGATGATTGGAACAAGTTTGAATAAGGTTTTAGGATATGTTGGTGCCTTTGGTTGAGGTCCCGGGGGCCTCGGGTGAGTTTCGGGTGGTCAATCGGATCATTTTGGAGTTTGGAAAATTGCAGAAAATCTGCTCAGCTGTTGCAGAGAATTATCCGTTCACGTTCGCGAGTGGAGCACCGCGTTCGCATAGAAGGATTTGAGGAAGGCCAGAATTAAGCCTTCGCGTTCGCGAGAGGGGCTTCCCGTTCGCGGAGGGTTGGGTAGTTGGTCATCGCGTTCGCGAGATGGACCTCGCGATCGCGTAGAGGAATTGGGTCAGCTGTGGTATGAGGTCAAATGTTCATTGCGTTCGCGGAAGGGTGAGCGCGTTCGCGAAGAGTGGTCTGAGCAAGGCATCGTGTTTGCGGCTGTCATGTCGCGTTCGCATAGTGCAAAAATTGTTTAACGTAAGTTTGTGCTTCGCGAACGCGAGGGTTTGACCGCGTTCGCGAAGAAGGAAGGTCAGACCTGGGCAGAATGTTTTTAAACTCGTCTTGTTCGCGAATGTGGGTCTATTTTCACCCATAGCTGCTCGTTTTTTGAAATTTTTGAAGGGGATTGAAGAGGGATTCAAGGGGAATCGTTGGGAGGTAAGATTCTTGGACTAAAAACTCGATTCTATTGTGAAATCCACCTAGAAAATCATGGAAACTTAAGCTAAAAATGGAAGAACTAGGGCTTGGAATTTTGGATTTTGATTTGGGATTTGAAGGGTCATTTGTGGACGGATTTTGATGTTTTTGGTATGTAAGGAACCTATTGGCGTAAATATTTTTGAGTTTCGAGAAGTGGGCCCGGGGCTCGAGTTTTGCTAATTTCGGGATTTTTGGTATTTTTCGATTATTTTCTCTTGGGCTTTGTTCCCTTAGCATATTTTGTCGTCTTCGTTCTGATTTTGGATAGATTCGACGCGCGTAGAGGCCAATTCGAAGGGCAAAGGTGTCGCAAGCCAGAGATTTAGCCGGTTCGAGGTGAGTTATGATTGTAAATGATGTCCTGAGGGTTTGAAACCCCGGATTGCACATCGTAGTGCTATGTTGAGGTGAGAGACATGCTTGTTGACGAAAGCGGGGTCGTACACTATTGGGGATTGTGACTTGGTCCGTCCCGTTTTGACGATTTTACTGCGTATTTGACTGAAACTTGTTTGCTATCACTATGATTTGGGCTGGATGCCATATTTGGGCTTCGTGCCAACTATTTGTACCCTTCGGGGGTTTTTATTCAAATTTCCTCACTGTTTTGAATTACTACTTGAACTCAGTCATGTTATTTTTCCACTGTTTTACTACTCAGCCATTTTTACTCGGTTTTGAGACTTAAATGATACTTTAAATGATGTTTTGGGCTGAGAAACACTGTTTTACTATCGCCCAATGGGCTTGTGAGTATTTTTGACAGAGTAAGGCTGAGGGCCTATGTTGTGAGGAGACATTGATACTGATTTGAGGCCGAGGGCTTTAGATATGTACGCCATGAGGTGGCTTGATTGATATGAGGCCGGGGGCCTAGATTTGATGCCACGAGATGGCTTGTTATTGCGCTTGGACCGTAAGGGGCCCCTCCAAGAGTCTGCACACCCCCAGTGAGCGCGGGTACCCAGTGTGATGTGAGATTGAGCCCGAGGGGCTGTTATTGTTCTGAGATTGAGCCCGAGGGGCTGTTATTGTTCTGAGATGTTGCCCGAGGGGCGGATGTGGTGATACTGTGCCTGAGGGGCGAGCTTTTATTTATTTACTGTACCTTAATTATCTGTCATTTACCTGTTTTCTTGTTGAAAGAGGATTTTACTGTATTTTCACTGGTGTTACTGCTTTTAAATGATTTTACTGCTTCATCATAGAATGCTTTGTGCCTTGCGTGATTTCTTACTTTCAGTCATTATTTACATTTGTTACTCACTGAGTTGGAGTACTCACTTTACTCCATGCACCCTGTGTGCAGATTCCGGCGTAGCTGGTCCCGCTCCGGAGTGTTGATTTCCTCCAGTTCCAGGCGGGCTTCTTCGGAGATTACGAGGTAGCTGTCGACGTCCGCAGCCCCCGTGTCTCTATTTCTCTATCATTCCTGTTCTTTCAAAACAAATGTAGTAGTTTATGACTTTAGCAGACTGTATTGTGGTTCATAGATGCTCGTGACTTATGACACCCCGGTTAGGCTGTGTCGGGTTGGATTTTCTGCATTTTTATTGATATTTCCGCTATTCTGTGTTAGTAAATCATGTTTTAGACTATTCTGTGTTGGTTAACTATTTTAAAAGATGAATTAGGTTGAACTGGCTGGCCTTGACTTCACGAGATACGCCATCACGACCGGGTTCGGGGTTAGGGTCGTGACAAGTTGGTATCAGAGCCTAGGTTACATAGGTCTCACGAGTCATGAGCAGGTTTAGTAGAGTCTCGCGGATCGGTACGGAGACGTCTGTATTTATCTTCGAGAGGCTGCAGAATCTTTAAGAAAAACTTCACATTCTTGAAATTCTTATCGTGCGAGTTGTTGATCCGAGTACTAAACTTCTGTTGTTCCATTCTCTCACAGATGGTGAGGACACGCGCTACCGGGCAGGATGGACGACCACCAGTGCCACCAGCTACGGCCACTAGAGGCCGAGGACGCGGTCGTGGCCGTGGTAGGGGCACAGCAGCGAGGGCAGCACCTGCAGATCCACCAACTGCCCCAGTTCAGGACTAGGTCCCAGCTGTGGACCCTCCAGCAGCACCAGCTCAGGCACTAGCTGTGCCTGTTGTGATTTCGGGTCTTCAGGAGGCCTTGACTCAGATCTTATCAGTTTGCACTGGTTCAGCTCAGGCGGTTTCAGCTACTACAGCCGCAGCTACTTTACAGGCCGGGAGAGGCAGTCAGACTCCCGCCGCCCGCACACCTGAGCAGGTCGTGCAGGGACTTCAGACGCTAGGGGCACATCCAGCCCAGCCGGTCACAGCTGCTCAGGACTATGTAGTTCCTGTCATGCCAGAGGATGAGCAGCGCAGGTTGGAGGGATTTGGGAGACTTCAGCCTCCGTCATTCAGCGGAGTAGACGGCGAGGATGCCCAGGGCTTTTTAGACAAGTGTCAGAGGATGTTTCGCACAGCCGGTATTCTGGAGACCAACGGGGTCTCTTTCACTAATTATCAGTTTTCAGGACCTGCTTTTACTTGGTGGGAGGATCTTGAGAGGCGTAGGCCTGTTGGTGCAGCACCCCTATCCTGGCAGCAGTTCTCCATTCTCTTTCTGGAGAAGTATGTGCCGCAGTCTCGCAGAGAGGAGCTGCATAGACAGTTTGAGTGGTTGCGTCAGGGAGACATGACCGTGTCACAGTATCAGTTGAGGTTCTCTGAGTTGGCTCGTCATGCCATCAAGTTGGTCCCGATAGATCGAGAGAGGATCAGGAGGTTTGTCGATGGTCTTACTTATCAGCTCTGTATCCTTATGACCAGGGAGAGGATGACTGGTGCTACGTTCGAGGAGGTTGTGGATATTGCCAGGGAGATTGAGTCTGTCCGTCGCTAGGAGTGAGGGGAGAGGGAGGCCAAGAAGCCTCGAGGATCTGGTAGCTACAGTGGTGGTCCTTCGAGGGGCCAGTTCCAGCACGGCAGAGGCAGACAGTTCTGTCAGGGTCAGTCTGATCGCTCAGGTTATCGAGGAGCATCGTCGGGTCATGGTTCCCACAATTCACACCAGGGCCATTCCTCACTTAGTGCCCTCCCAGCTCAGAGCTCATCCCGTGCTCCATCTGTTCAGGGATCTTCTACGCCGAGTGCATCTGCTGGTCACTCCGGTGCGAGGGGTTCCCATCAATCCCCTTCTCCAGCACCTAGGATTTGTTACGAGTGTGGCGAGATGGGACACATGTGGAGGCAGTGCCCCCGCCGTGTTGCTAGTTCATCCCAGCAGAGGGGTCAGTCATCAGCTTCAGCTCCAGCTGCTCCACCACCACCCACCCAACCAGCTAGGGGTGTGGATCAGTCAGCTAGGGGTCGCCCCAGAGGGCAAGGTCAATCAGGGGGCGGTTAGGCCCGTTTCTATGCTCTTCCAGGCAGACCCGATGCCATTGCCTCTGATGGTTGGGAAGGGTTGTTTATCGTATCTTGCCTTTGTGAGGGATGTTGGAGCCGAGACTCCCAGTATTGATTCTGTCCCAGTTGTGAGGGAATTCCCTGATGTATTTCCTGCAGACCTGCTGGGCATGCCTCTGGACAGGGATATTGATTTTGGTATTGACCTGGTGCCGGGCACTCAGCCCATTTCTATTCCGCCGTATCGTATGGCACCAGCGGATTTGAAGGAGTTAAAGGAGCAGCTTCAGGAACTCCTTGATAAGGGTTTCATTCGGCCTAGTGTCTCACCTTGGGGTGCGCCGGTTCTGTTTGTGAAGAAAAAGGATGGCACTATGAGAATGTGCATTGATTATAGGCAATTGAACAAGGTAACAGTTAAGAACAAGTATACACTTCCTCGCATTAATGATTTATTCTACCAGCTCCAGGGAGCGAGGGTATTCTCCAAGATTGATCTCCGTTCGGGTTATCACCAGTTGAAGATCAGGGATTCGGATATTCTTAAGATGGCCTTCAGGACCAGATATGGTCATTATGATTTCCTAGTTATGTCTTTTGGGCTGACCAATGCCTAGCAGCGTTCATGCATTTGATGAACAGCGTGTTCCGGCCTTATCTTGATTCATTTGTTATAGTTTTCATTGATGATATCCCGGTATATTCGCGTAGTCAGGAGGAGCACGCGGAGCATTTGAGGGTTGTGTTGCAGAGATTGAGGGAGGAGAAGCTTTATGCAAAGTTCTCCAAGTGTGAGTTTTGGCTCAGTTCAGTGGCATTCTTGGGACATGTGGTGTCCAGTGAGGGTATTCAAGTTGATCCAAAGAAGATTGAGGCGGTGCAAAGTTGGCCCAGACCGTCCTCAGCCACAGAGATTCGTAGTTTTCTTGGTTTGGCAGGCTATTATCGCCGGTTTGTTCAGCGATTCTCATCTATCGCATCGCCCTTGACCAAGTTAACTCTGAAGGGTGTTTCATTTGTATGGTCGGACGAGTGTTAGGAGAGCTTTCAGAAGCTCAAGACAGCTTTGACCACAGCTCCAGTATTGGTTTTGCCATCAGCTTCAGGTTCATATACCGTATATTGTGATGCTTCGAGAGTAGGGATTGGTTATGTGTTGATGCAGGAGGGTAGAGTTATTGCTTATGCTTCTCGTCAGTTGAAGCCCCATGAGAAGAACTACCCCGTTCATGATTTGGAGTTGGCTGCCATAGCTCACGCGTAGAAGATTTGGAGGCATTACTTGTATGGCGTATCTTGTGAGGTATTCACTGATCATCGCAGTCTTCAGCATTTGTTCAAGAAAAAGGACCTTAATTTGAGGCAGCGGAGATGGTTGGAGTTGCTTAAGGATTATGATATCACTATATTGTACCATCCGGGGAAGGCCAATGTGGTGGCCGATGCTTTGAGCCGAAAGGCAGTGAGTATGGGGAGTTTGGCATATATTCCAGTTGGAGAGAGACCTCTTGAGGTTAATGTTCAGGCCTTGGCCAATCGGTTCGTGAGGTTGGATATTTTGGAGCCCAGTCGGGTATTGGCTTGTGTGATTTCTCGGTCTTCCCTATATGAGCGCATCAGAGAGCGCCAGCATGATGATCCACATTTGCTCGTCCTTAGGGATAGAGTTCAGCATGATGATGCCAGAGATGTGACCATTGGAGATGATGGGGTATTGAGGATGCAGGGCCGGATTTGTGTGCCCAATGTGGATGGGCTTCGGGAGTTGATTTTGGAGGAGGCCCATAGCTCGCGGTATTCTATTCATCTAGGAGCTGCGAATATGTATCAGGATCTGAACAACATTACTGGTGGAGGAGAATAAAGAAAGATATTATGGATTTGTAGTTCGGCATCTCAATTGTCAGCAGGTGAAATATGAGCATCAGAGACTGGGTGGCTTGCTTCAGAGGATAGATATTCCAGAGTGGAAGTGGGAGCGGATCACTATGGATTTTGTAGTTGGACTCCCTCGAACTTTGAAGAAGTTCGATGCTATTTGGGTGATTGTGGATAGGCTGACCAAGTCCGCGCACTTCATTCCTATCTGTACTACTTATTCTTCAGAGCGGTTGGCAGAGATATATATTCGGGAGATTGTTCGGTTGCATGGTGTCCCAGTTTCCATCATTTCAGATCGGGGCACTCAGTTTACTTCCCAGTTCTGGAAGTCTGTTCAGCGAGAGTTGGGTACTCAGGTACAGTTGAGCACAACTTTTCACCCTCAGAGGACGGGCAGTCCGAGCGCACTATTCAGATATTAAAGGATATGCTACGCGCTTGTGTTATTGATTTCAGAGGGTCATGGGATCAGTTTCTACCGCTTGCAGAGTTTGCTTACAACAACAACTACCAGTAGAGTATCCAGATGGCTCCATATGAGGCTTTGTACGGGAGGCGGTGTAGATCTCCAGTTGGTTGGTTTGAGCCCGGTGAGGCTAGGCTATTGGGGACAGATTTGGTCCAGGATGCTTTAGATAAAGTGAAGGTAATTCAGGAGAGACTTCGTATAGTGTAGTCGAGGCAAAAGAGTTATGCTGACAGGAAGGTTCGAGATGTGTCCTACATGGTTGGTAAGAAGGTCCTGTTGAAGGTTTCGCCCACGAAGGGTGTTATGAGATTTGGAAAGAAAGGGAAGTTGAGTCCGCGGTTCATTGGGCCTTTTGAGGTACTTCGGAGGATTGGGGAGGTGGCTTATGAGCTTGCTTTGCCATCCAGCTTGTCGAGTGTGCATCCGGTTTTCCATGTTTCTATGCTCCGGAAGTATATTGGAGACCCGTCCCATGTTCTGGATTTCAGCACGGTTCAGTTGGAGGGTGATTTGACTTATGATGTGGAGCCAACAGCTATTCTGGAGCGTCGGGTTCGGAAGTTGAGATCAAAAGATATAGCTTCGATGAAGGTGCAGTGGAGAGGTCGGCCCGTGGAGGAGGCTACCTGGGAGACCGAGCGGGAGATGCAGAGCAGATTTCCTCACCTGTTTGAGGCTTCAGGTATGTTTCTTGACTCGTTCGAGGACGAACGTTTGTTTAAGTTGGGGAGGATGTGACGACCCGGCCGGTCGTCTCATGAGTTACCGGCCCGTTTCCCCCATTTCTGCTTCTTATTGCTTTGCTCATTTGTGTTTTGAGGTATCGGGTTGGTTGGATTGAATCCGTATTGGTTTTGGCGAAGTTTGAGACACTTAGTCTCTTTTAAGAAGGCTTATGTTGGAAACGTCAACCGGATGTTGACTTATGTATTAGAGGGCTCGGATGTGAGTTTCGATGGTTCGATTAGCTTCGGGAGGTGATTTATGACTTAGGAGTGTGATCGGAATAGGTTTTGGAGGTCCGGAGTAGATTTAGGCTTGAATTGGCAAAGTTGAGATTTTGGCGATTTCCGGTTGGTAGGCAAGATTTTGATATAGGGGTCAGAATGGAATTCCTAGAGTTGCAGTAGCTTCGTTATGTGATTTGGGATGTGTGTGCAAAATTTCAGGTCATTCGGACGTGTTTTGGTTGGGTTTTTGATCAAAAGCGTATTTCGGAAGATTTTTAGAAACTTAGGCTTGAATCCGATGTGTTTTGGGTGATTTGATTTTGTTTGAGGTGCTTCGATGGTTGGAACAAGTTTGGATAAGGTTTTAGGATATGTTGGTGCCTTTGGTTGAGGTCCCGGGGGCCTCGGGTGAGTTTCGGGTGGTCAATCGGATCATTTTGGAGTTCGGAAAATTGCAGAAAATCTGCTCAGCTGTTGCAGAGAATTATCCCTTCGCGTTCGCAAGTGGAGAACCGCGTTCGCATAGAAGGATTTGAGGAAGGCCAGAATTAAGCCTTCACGTTCGCGAGAGGGGCTTCGCGTTCGCCGAGGGGTTGGGTAGTTGGTCATCGCGTTCGCGAGATGGACCTCGCGATCGCGTAGAGGAATTGGGTCAGCTGTGGTTTGAGGTCAAATGTTCATTGCGTTCGCGGAAGGGT